>NW_012156466.1:84239-103843 GCF_000151545.1 Saprolegnia parasitica CBS 223.65 | reverse complement strand
CAACGATCCAAACTATCCAAACTATCCATGTATCCGAGTAGGTGTCGCCCACCGCTGTGACGTCGAGTCTCCGCTGTGGCCGGATGGCGGTGCTGCAGCAAACGCTGTCAATGAACCAGCCGTCGAGCGCCAAGGCACTGGTTGGTACCATGAAGCACGACCTCTTTGAGCGAGCGCTCCAGTCGGGCTACCACTCGATCCCATACCTCATTGAGCAAAGCCAAAGCATCATCCAAGACAGGTACTATACTACCTTTGTAGCTAGAGACTGTCATCCGTTGAAACGTATAGTCTGCTCAAGTGCTTGGAATCCGGCATCACCGAGACCCAAGCGGCCGAAGAGATCAAGTCGTCGTTCCAGAGCATGCACGCATGGCTGCAGAAGCTCCACACGACCGGCATCGTTGTCGGCAACGCGAATCTGCGTCTCGAGGCCGTCCTTGCGACGGAGGAGCCGCTGTGGTCGATCAAATATGGGCTAAAGGGCGCCGTTGACGCGACGATCCGCGTGCTTCAGAACGGCGGGCGCAAGGCCATCGTGCCGCTCGAGCTCAAAACCGGCAAGAAGGCATATGCGCTCGCCGAGCACCATGGCCAAGTCCTCTTGTACTCGCTCCTTCTCGAAGAGCGGTACCAAGGTCGGCTTGCCTTTTTTATTTTTTCGATGTTTGCTCATTTTTTGAAAATGACTAGAGTGCTCGGAAGGACTGCTCTTGTACCTTCTCGAGAACGAGTCACTTGTGGTTGCAAGGGACACGCCAATCGCCCGCGCGCTCCTGCAAGCGCGGAACCAGCACGCTGCGCATATGGCCAAGTACCAAGGCGAGAGTGTCTACCCGCCGATGCTGCGGCAGCCGCGCGACTGTGGGTTTTGCTTCTCGGCGGCCGAGTGCATGCTCCACCATGCGTCCGAAGAGATGGGGACGGCCGCGACCAGGTCCTTTTCTGTTTGATTTTCTTTTTTGTATCAATTTTGTATCCATATTCTAGTGGCGCCGTGGATGTGTTTGCCAAGCACACGACCCACTTGCTACCCGACGAGCGCGCGTACTTTGCGACGTGGAATCGGCTCGTGGACCTCGAGTTCCGGTCGAGTCAGACAGCAGTTCAGCAGCTGTGGCTCGACTCGAACGACGTCCGTGCAGCGAACGGCACGTGCTTGCTGCATCTGAGCCTTGGTAGCGTGACGCCCAAAACGCTCACGCTTCGATCGCCAGCGCCCTTGTCGTCCACCGATCTCAAGTTTCACGTTGACGACCGCGTCATTTTGAGCTGCGAGTCGGACGCCGCGTTGCTTTTGCAGGACGTATCACAGGTACCAGCCTCGAATCGATATATTTCCCAAGAAAAAGACAATGCAATATTGTCTATTAGCGTTATTCGACCAAGACATTGAAATCGCCTTGTTTGCACCCATCTCACGCGCGGTGCTCCAAGGCGACTCGGTCGTTGGGCAACACCCGCGCTGGCGCATCGACAAAGATGCGCTGCCGTGGGGTCTCTCGCAAGCCAAGCGCAACCTCGCCCAGCTCTTTGTCGGTCCATCGCCGCATGGTATCGTCGCCGGTGTCCACCCAACCCGCTTTCGTCGACCACCGATCGATCCCGAGACCGACCGGTGTGGCGACGCCGACCGGCGCAAGTTGATTTGCTGCCTCGAGGCGCCCCGGTTTCTCGCACCGACGACGACGTTGGCGATGCTCCAAGCGCATGCAATCGCGCACCCACACAGCCCGCGGTACGAAGCGCTCTACGCGGACTTTTTACGCATGAACCCGGACCAGCAGCGCGCGATTGAAAAGGTAATTTTGGTGTATTTTCGAGATGTTTTGTAAAAATGCATTTGGGTCTAGGTGCTGCATGCAAAGGACTATGCGCTGATCCTGGGCATGCCGGGCACGGGCAAGACGTCGGCGATCACCATGTGTGTTCGTCTCTTGCTGCATCTGGGGTTTTCGGTCCTCGTGACCAGCTATACGCACTCGGCGGTCGACACGCTCCTCCTGAAATTGCTCGAGTTTCAAGTGCCCATGCTCCGCGTCGGCTCGAAAGACCAAGTACACGCCCGGTTGCAGCCGCACTTGCTCTCGACGGTGTGCCAGCCGCTGCGAACGACCGCGGCCATCGAAAAGGTCATGGTGGCCGCGACGCTTGTCGGCTGCACGTGCCTCGGCACCAACCACGTGCTCTTTACAAAGCGGCGCTTTGACTATTGCATCGTCGACGAAGCGTCGCAGATCACACAGCCCGTGCTCTTAGGTGCACTGCGGTGCGCCGACACGTTTTGTCTCGTGGGCGACCACTACCAGGTACGACGGAGTCGTCTTGCGGTTGAATGCGATGCCATCGGGCGGCGTAGCTGCCACCGCTGGTGACAGCGCTCAAGGCGAAACTGGGCGGCCTCGACGTGAGTCTCTTCAAGCGCTTGGGCGAGGCACATCCGAGTGCGAGCGTCCAGCTCGGGTACCAGTACCGCATGCACCCGCACATCATGCTGCTCTGCAACGACCTCATCTACAACCATCAACTCAAGTGCGGCGCGCGTACAGACATCGCACCATGGGTGCTGTCGCCAAGGGCGCTGCCACCGTGGCTCACCCATGTGCTCTCGCCAAGCGTCAGCGTTGTGTTTCTGGACACGGATGCTTTGGGCCTGCACGAATGCCGGCAGTCCAAAGGCATCATCAACCCTGTCGAAGCCAGCGCCGTGCTCCAGGTCGTACGTGCGCTGCAGCAAGCGGGTGCGACGGACATTGGCGTGCTCTCGCCGTTCCGGTCCCAAGTGCATTACCTCCAGACCCACCATCGCGGCCCTGCCGTCGAGGTAAGACCGTTGCTTCTTCAACGTGGATACTTGATAGGTTGATACGAATCGCCTTAGATTTCAACCATCGACAAGTACCAAGGTCGGGATAAAGACGCTATCATCGTGTCGTTTGTCCGCTCCAATGCGACACCGACGGTACAAAAGTATCAAGGTATCAGAGGATACCATGCGTGAAATAGGTCGGCGAGCTCCTTCTGGATTGGCGGCGCATCAACGTGGCACTGACCCGTGCCAAGAAAAAGCTCGTGCTCGTTGGGTCGCCATCGACGCTTGCGGGAAGCCCCGTGCTTCGGTCGCTGCTTGCGCTTGTGCAGAAGCAGAAGTGGGTGCTGCCGCTGCCCGCGTCTGCAACAAGTGTGCCTATGATCCCACCACCACCCAACAACGACGACGACGGCGGTGCACAGCGCGTGTACGTACAAGCCCCGGTCGACGCCAATGCCATCGAAGGCCTTGCCATCAACGAGTTGCCGCGACGCGCACCACTGCGGCCGCACATGCCCGTGTCCCGCAACATTTTAGACGAGACCATGGGCTAAGGACGTGCGTTGCGATGACGACTCGATGCGTCGCGTCGTCCGAATGTGTGAAATAGAGAAGCCAATAGAATAGAATGTCCTAAAGACGGTCGTCAATCTGGTTGTGAGCCCTCTAAGACGGCAACGAAGCTGCAAGCCTCGTTGTTGGACCATGCAATGGAGCTTCGTGCGGCGGGTGCAGTCGGGTGTGGCAAAGGCGGCGCGTCGCCACACAGTGGGACGAGATGCAATCGAGGCGCGCGCCCATAAATATGCATACGAAAGCCTAGTGTAGCGTCTCTTCAACAAGTGCTGGATTAAAGTTACTGCATCGTACGGTGCGGCCAAGGGGCACTGAGGGACACCTGAGCACGCTTCTGGGCGTCGTGGCGTCTTACTTAATCCGTTGTGCTCTACTTGATGCTTCGCAGTTGCCTCGGCGCTGGTCGTTAAAAGGAGTTGGCCACCGGGCCAAAGACCGAACGCGTTGTCGGCTCTCTGCATCGCGATCCAATTTCGACCAATCGTCGCTTGATGGCATGCTGAGCGGTCGTGGATTGGATACAAAATATTTGATATGCAGCCAATCCGTGGATCGGATACCGTAGGATGCTTTGTGATTGGTACAATATCCATGTTGCCGCAACCGCGACGATCCAGATCTGATTGCCCGCGTCCAGCAGCGACGATGGTGGGGTTCTTGAAGCGAGCAGCTGGCTGGCCACTTTTGCTCTTGCCTCGAGTGCCCACAACACTACCTAAAACTCTATCATGTCGGACAACATCGCCAACGCCTCCCTCCCGCTGCCTCTCGTCCTGCTTCTGGACGTGGCGTCGCAGCTCGCGTCGGCCGTTGCCTTGGTCCTTGGCTACATCCTCGCCATCAACGCGCCGATCATTGCGGTATTATGCTTTGTCGGCCTCTCGATGGCTAGCGCGCTCTGCGATCCCGAGACGACTTGTGTGGCCGTCGCGACGCTCGAGCGACTCTTGCAGACCCAAGCGCCGCTGCTGCAACTGCTCTGATGCGACCACCTCGTACTCTCCTATTTATCCCGCTATAGCTGTCATGCGCTTCTGCTAAAATATATTGCATAACCCTTTTGCACGATGGACATGACTCGGCTTGGAACACAACGACAAGGCGGGAAGCAACGCGTTCGTGCAGCCGAGATTTGTGTTCTAGTCGTATCGAGATGACCACCACAATCGGATCGCCAACAAGCCATAGCAGTGCCTCGAGCCCAACCACGTGCAACTGCAGGCGACAGAGCTCTGCGCTGTAGTGCAACGATCCATTGCATCGTAAACGTCGATCCATTGTGCACATTTTCCCATTTCGACAATGTATCCTCCGACTCGACCAACCGTTTTAGGAAGATCGTCGTCTCCACCGCGCTCGTACAATGAGGCGACTGTCTTCTTAGCCGACGGGTCGCGTCAGGCTCAGCACTGCTCGGTATATACATGAGCAAGGGAGTGTCCCACGGTTCTTGTGGTGTCTCAAGCATGCCATGCCTGCTCGAGACACACCAAGAAGCGTGGGGCAGTCCGCATTTCGGGTCTTACTGCGTAGAGCGTGACGGGACGAGTGCAACGCAATCCCGCAGGATCGAGTTGGTAGAACTGTACGTCGCATCTGCAAGCCGCTGCTTGCAATAATGAAGATGCTGGCGCCTCGCCGAGATCGCGCTGTTTCCGCAGATTCCACTAGGAGGTCGTGGGCCTCGCTCCAGACTGCAGATGTACTACTAGGTGTATTGAATGGTTTAAGCGGCCTTGGCCTTCATCTTCTTGACATCGTCGAGCGGACCCGAGCCCGTGAAGGGACTCGGCTCGCGGTACGAGCCGCCAATGTGGTCCCAGAGCGTAAAATACTGGCCGTAGTTGACCGTAAAAACAAGTGATGGTCCGTGTGGTGCGCGGCGCCGTTGACGATCTTCTCAAACCAGCGCGGCATCTTGTCCATGACGAAGTCGCCGTCGTGGATCGAGATGGTCCAAAAGTTGACAAGCACAAAGAGGCCGAGGTACACGACTAAGAGGAGACTGTGAGACCACCCGATTTTGAAATCTGGTACCTTTCTGGAGCGGCATCAAAAAGATGAAAATGTGGTACGGCGTCGACTGGAGAAAGCCGTCGAGCGGGTCGAACGCATGGCTCGCAAACGGCGATGGCACGAGCCACTTGTGGTGCAATTTGTGCACGTGCTTGTAGACGAGCGGGTGGTGCAGCCAGCGGTGGATCCAGTAGATCGCCATGTCGTTGAACATCATGAAGCAAAAGATGCTGAACGCAAGGTACGGGTAGCCATACTCGTCGAGGTCGTCGTAGAGGAAGCTGTAGCCGCGGACTTCGGCAAGGAACACGGGCAGCGTGAGAAGTGTCATGACCGGAATCGCCGAGCACGACACCTTCATCTCGAGCCAGATCTGGTTTTTCAGAAACTTGGGGTGCTTCATGTACTCCTTGTCGTAAATAAAGTGGTAGCTCAGCGTCGCAAAGCTCAGGTACAGGACGTAGCCGCCGAGCATCGTGATGAAGAAGAGCGAGATGGCTTGGCGGTACACGTCGTCGGCCGGCCACGACGCCGGGTACACGTGCGGCGTGAGGATGTACTCGTCCGCAGCTGCGAGCACCAAGTCCATCTTGCTGCTGCTGCTGGAATATCGACAAGTGAGGAAGGCGCCGAAGGACTTGAGCAGATGTAAACACCCTCGATTACTGGCGCTGCCTTTCAACCAATCACATGCAATCGATTTGGAATTATAGCCAATCCACAACGCGTGTTGGATCGACCTCGCAAAACGATCTGGCTTTTCGACCAATGACAAGCGACCTGGCTTGTTTTTGCAAGGGACCGACGACGACACTGGTCCATGCCACCATCGGCCGGGCGGAGAGTGACTGCAAGCACGACGACGACGACGAGGCGGATCATCAATCATCTAGTCGATGGGCGCCCATGGAGGCAAGTGCAGTGGATGCAGCGCATGGCGCGTCGTGCGACGCAATGACCACGTTGAAGCGAGCGGCAAGTCGGTGACAGCACGCATGGCTGGTTTCGCTGCATAGCAACACGCATGGCGTCAAGAGTCCATCGAGAGGAAACGATTGCGCTTGGTGGCGCTTGTCGATCGCAAATGGTGTTGGGCGACGTGCACCAGGTTGCACGCGCGCGACGAGAGGTGATGCCATACGAGTGCTTGCTGCTGCTACGCGCAGGAGCCTTCAAGATCTATCAAGGATCCATGCCTTGGATCGCCGTGGCAGCTCATTCTCATGGTACTCGTCGTCCAAACGCGTGTTTACGCAGTCGTGTCGATCCACATGTCCCGCAACTCTACGGTCGTGTCTATACAGGCGCTGAGCATGACACGAAGAAGGCATGTCGAGCTGCAATGCACTCGACAAGTGGACGACGATGCAAAGCTGAGTTCTTGACCATGGATCGCTCGTACGATCGGCGCCATGGGTCGCGACCTCCTAGCTGGTTGTTGATGTTGTTTCGTATGATGAAATGGGCTTCTGTTGTTCGAGTCTGCTCGTCCCATCGCGACCTCTCTCTCTTCTTGAAAATGGCCGTACGACTTGTGCACGTGATGCCCCTTACTGTGGCGGCGAGGTGTAGCGGTCGTGGAAGCAATCGGAAATGGCGCGACTCGAACCCAGCTCTACTAGTACGTGGTATCTATTATACATCGCTCGACACAAAAATCGACCGAATCTTCCGATCTGAGTGAAGCGAGGTTATGTGGATAGCTCAGGCCGGCGTGATGATGTCGGCGCCACTCGCTGCTCAGGAGAACCCCCATGGATTTCGAGTCTATCGCCTTCACCGCTCGGCCAAGCTGTCTTCCTAGAAGAAGAAGAACGTCCTGCATCATACTGAACGAGTCAAGGTTATTGAAAAGCTACTTTGCTTATAAAGGTGACTACGGGTCGCTTGGAAAGCACGGTGTCATCTTGAGGTCCGGGAAGGCGTCCATACCGTTCATGGCCTTTAAGAACGGCGCGTTTACCGAGCGCCAGTCCTTGTTGAGGAGACCTTCGATATAGTTGCCCGGTGTATCGGCGGGGTTGAACTGGTACGCGGACTCGGGGTTGAGCGACCACATGTAGCCGCCCGCGTAACTCTCGCTCACCATGGTCTTGATGGTGTACTCGGAGCAGCGCTGGGTCGTCTTCTTTGGGTGTAAATCCTGCGTGTAGAGGCCGCCAAACTCCCCAAGGACCACCGCGGGGCCCTTGCCGTCGTTGAGATAGCCAAACATGTGGTGCATGGTCTGCCCGACGCGGCCCAAGAGCTTCTCGTCGTCGAGCTCGGTGAAGTTGGAAATCGCGCTGTTGGCGAGCGTCTTGCCGCCGCCAAAAAGGTAGTACTGCGGAAAGACCGCCGGGTTGTAGTAGTGCGGCGCGTACACGAGCTTGTTGGCTGCCGGCAGGACGACGGGGTAGTCGCCGGCCTTTTGCAAGCCGCCGCCAAACCAGTCGTAGTAGCCAAATTCTTGGCCATCGAGCACGATTGTATGCTGCGCGTTGACGCCTTCGACAAAGACGAGCCATTTCGGACAGCCCTTGAGAATGCGCGCGCCAATAAGCTCGGCGCCCGCGCGGAAATCGTTCTCGAGCTTGGTGCCCCACGTGCCTTGCCACGGCTCGTTCTTGACGTCAATGCCAAGAATGTTCCAGTACTTGTCCGAGCAGAGTGCTTTCGTAAGCATGTCAATCGACTTGAGAAACTCATCGGCCGTCAACGACTTGCCGTACCAGAGCGAGCCGCCGACGTTCATGAGGTCGAGCGTGTGCATCGAGATCATGACCGAGATCTGGCGGTACCCGAGCGACTCGGTCACGGAACCGAGGAGACCAATGTACGACGTGAGATCTAGTGCGCGGTTGGTGACGCGGTTGATGATCGAGAGCTCGGGCGCCTTGTTGCTCAAGAGGCTCTCGACACAGAGCGGGATGCGCACCGAGTTGAACTTGTTCTTGGCCAGAAATTGAGCGATCGCATACTACAATCGAAACAAATAGGGTCCGTGATCGCTCCACTGCGACGGGCGTACCACGGTCGTCCCGTTCTGGGCATTGTCCCATAGCCCAAACGGCGAGCGGAGCCCACTAGAGAAAAGCGTGGTCATCCAAAAAATGACCAGATTTTCCGACGCGGTACGTACGTTTCCATGCCAAACCAGTTGACGCCCTTGATCTGAAACGAGACCTCGGTGCCGTTCTTGGCGACGGCGTAGAGCTTGCCATTCTTGCTCTGGTAATCGGGCTGCTGGCACGAGCGTGGCGGATACACTTTAGGGTTGTTGACTTGGCCGTCCTCGTCGACGTCGACGTCGTCCGAGCCCGACCCGCTGGTCAACCCGTTGGCAATGGACCGCTCTTTGGCCAGCCGCTTTTGCACGGCAAAGGCTCGATCGTGGGCTTCCTGGCCTTTCGAGACACTAAAGTACGCGATCGCTGCGATCGCACCGCCGACAATCACGACGAGCAAGAGCACACCGGGCCACCTCTACTCCATGCTGTCAGATACCAAGGTATGGCATGGAAGACAGGTAGTACCCGGAGCCGGCCCTTGTAGACCTTATGGGGTGACCGCGTCGTGTTCTCGGCGGCGCGTGGGTCGAGCGGCGCGGCAATGATGTTGCGCTCCATGAGCGACGCACGCGTGCCGTGGTGCGACGACGACGAGTGGCGCGTCGGCGCGCTGTAGGCAAAGCTGCTGCCACGGACGCTGTCGTCGTCGAGCTGGCTGGGTCGGTCCATCGCGGGCGTAATCTGAAAATGGCGCCGTCCCTGCGGCGTATCCTGTCCGGTAGCATTTGACGTCGCGCGCTCCAGTGCATACAAACATCGAGTTATCTTTTATAAAATGTAAAACGTGAAACAGCCGGATTTTCGAAGCACCAATCAGAAGCGCGCGTCTAAATTTCGTCCGCCCTGCGTGTCGCGGGCGCAGGGCTAGGGCTGCATGCAATCGACCCAGTGCTATGGATTCCCACCTCGCGACACTCGCGACCTTGAGCAATTGAGCAATTGAGGGGGTGGGCCCGTCGGAATGGGAGGCAAACTCGATTCCGACGGACCATGAGGCGACAAGTGTACTACAACGAGCTCGCACCGCATTGCCGTCGCTTTAAGCTGACCTGGTCAGAGAGCCCTCTTGGAGAGGCTCGTCGTTTAAGAGCGCTCCCGCGATGCGTCGCCCACCCAGCGCATCATCATGCTTTCTGTCATCGAGCAGGTAGTAGCGCTGTTACCGACAAGGCAGGTAGGCAAACTCGCAGAATGGAACAGAAGCGCATGCGAACGATGAATAGCATAGTACTGTAGGGCTCCAGAGTACGAAGGACAAGCGGCGTTCGATTGTTGAAATGCCACAGTCGACGACGAGGGCAAGGTGCGACAGTCGCCTCCGCGCAATCCAAGAGCCTTTGTCGAGAAGCACGGAGGAGCTTGGGCGTATCACCGCAACCAATCCACGAATCCATGGCGCCCTCTTTTTTGGCTCCCCCCGTCGCAACACGTAGGAAGGGGTCGATTCAAAGGCGCATCGTCGATCCAGTGCACCGACGTCGTATCTGTCACGTTGTGTCCAACGACCTTGTGTCCAACTGCGAGTACCACATTTATCGTTGCTAAAGGACGTAGGGTGCTTAATATTACAACATTCCTCCAATGAGGCTCCTTGGCCAAGACCACCATACGATCTTATATTACGTTCCTATGGCTGTTGCCACGGGCTAAAATATCGTAGAGTCATTTTGCTGATGTCGTCAATCTTGCAATAACCGAGAGTGGTAACATGGTAGTCGCCGTCCAACGAGCTGCACGGCGGCATCGGACAGGTGAGAAATCACTGCACACAGTTGACACCCCTGGTCTGCACGACACGCCCTCGATGAACTTGCAATGTGATCTCATCGCAGTTCCTACAATGTACTGTCTGTTTCGCCCCGTAGATGAACAAGCTGCGTTCTTCATTTGTCTCGTCGTCCGTCAGGCCAATGGTACACAAGATCGATGCTCTCATGTTCCATTGACCGCGTTCGCGGGCAATTTGTTAGCATCCCAGTCCATGGTGAGGGCTGGCATTGTCGCAACGGCAACGAATGTTTTAATGTCGACATGACGTTGGTTAGCCACTCTCACGCCACCATCGCACGACGGCTACATGCGCATGTTCCAGCGTGCACGATCGCACAGGTCGACTGAACCCCGCTAAGAAAGCTTTCTTACCGGTACTGTAGTGTCTTTGTATTCCACGCCGTGCGATTGCTGTGACAAACGTATCAAGATATCATGGTGACCGACCGATTGCAGCATGCACCAAGCTCAAGCTGACGTGACCGTTCGTTCGGCATGGCGATCTCCCGTCCCAGCGCAACATCCTCGTGCGTATTTCAAGATCACGGCGATCAAGAAACCTCGCGGAGTCCTCACAACGTCATGTGAGCAAGACGAGCCGCCACGCAATCGCGGCCCGGCGAGCGAGTGAAGACGACGGTGGAGAGTGCTAGGCTCTACCCAAGTCTATGTAACACCAAGGGGATATTTTCTAGGGTTTTTATCCCTTGGTACCACAACGAGAGCAAACGACACCCAAGGTTGATTTCACCTCGAACCACTTTCAAGTGACAGCGACACGGGAAACAACAAACGTGAATGCCATAGATACAATATTGACACCGAGCGCGACGACGTTACCAGAGCGCAAAGTGGTCTTCGACAACACCGAACGCATTCTCGACCGTGATCTCGTGCACAATATTGTCTTCGGTCGCGCAGACAATGCGTCCCGAGAAGGTGCCGTACGGCTGCACAAAGCGCGAGTGCACAAGATACGGCACGCCCGCGTCATCCCGGCGGGCGCCGGCCGGCGTAAACACGAGCGTCACATTGTCAAGCAGCGTCGGCGCGATGGATGCAATGCGCCACGTTGCGTGGATCGGATCCACATCTGGAATCTGAAACTGAACCCCGCGCAGCGCGCACACGCGGCCGTCGACCCAGATGGCATTTTCCTGGGACGCGCCATCGACGTCGTACACGTGTTGGCTCAAGTTGATGCCGATCGCGGCGCCGTCGGCGGCAAAGAAGCTGGCGGACGCCCAGTGCCACGTCGTCTCGCGGAGCGCCATGCTCTTGGTCCAGTCGATCGCGCCGAGACCGCGCTCGACCGTCACGTGGCTCGCGCCAAAGTGGAGATGGCCACTCGCGGCACTGCCCGCGCCCTTGTGCACATAGGCGGGTCGCCATGGGTCGTCGGCCAGCGGGTACAACAGCGTGAGCGCTTCGTCGCGCTGGAGGGCCAACTCCATGGCAAACGGCGTCGTCGTCGATCCGTTGGCACTGGTGAGCGGGACGTTGGCGCGGAGCCGCCACGCGCCGCCGGTGTAGCAGGCTTCAATAGTCTCGTTGCTGTCGAGCATCGTTGCGGCCGTGAACGCCGTGCACTGCTGCGTATCGATGGACGACGCGGCGAAGGCGAGACCGACATTGCCCGGACGGCGGGCTGCGTACTCGTGCTTCTCCATACTATCCTTGTCGACAAGGTACAAGAAGACGTCCGAGACGTACTGCAGCTGGACGAAAGCGAACCCGAGAAAGAAGCGCGGCGTGTCGACGCTCGTGTAGTGCCAGAGCTTGGTCTGGAGGCGCGACGTGAGGGCGTCGAGAACGTCGATCGTAGGATCGTGGCTGTGAAAGCCAACGTCGGTGATTGCGTGCTTCCATCGGCCAAAGCTGTAGCGGCCGTCCGTGTAGGCGGCGTCCGGCGGCGCGGAAGCGAGTGGCGCGTGGGCTGGAAAGTGCAACGTGGTCGTTTTCGCGTATGGCGCGGCGCGCGGCCAGAGCAGGAGCGCCAGCAGCAGCGCGGTCGCAGCACTCACTAGAGCCTGCTTGTGCATCGTAGCTCGAATCGGCGACTGGCGACTGGCGACGACCGGCGACCGGCGACCGACGTCGGAAGCTTGAGGATTGCGCAAGGTTTGCGTAGTTGCTGGCAATGAAAAGGCAATGCCGGTCTGGGATTGGCTACTGCGCAAGATACAAAACGGCCAGTTTACGTCATCTTCCAGCCATGTTGATGCTGATGATTGCACTCGACCAGCTCGCACCAGCTCTGGGCGGGCGACCGGGACCGGAGTAGCCGACCAAGCACGACAGAGCGACCAGTCGCCGACCATGGCTGGCGAAATGGCCCGCGGCCATTAAAGCGATCGGCCGCGGCAGTGTCACATGCGTGAGCGACGCAATGCAGCGGCCGTTCCCATGGCCTTTCCATGCACGTGGACAGGTCCAGCGGTCCTCGCTGGTCGGCGATAGTGCACGAGCAGCTTGCATCGCCCATGTTCAGAACACAGAGCTTGGTTGCCTGAGGACTGGCGGTTCTCGCTGGCTGTTCTCACTGGCGAAAGGCCGAGTCCGATCCCGTTTGCATCATTGGAGCCTGCAGCCACTCGAGCACCTCGTTGTCATCTCGTGGTGGGTCTTGGTGCTGCTCGTAGAGTCTCTGCACTCGTCTCGCACCCTTCTTCGTGCCCATGCTATCGCTCAAAGACAGACTTTTGTACAGACGCAACGAAGCATGTTTTTATGTCCGTTGGCATTAGATAGCAGCGTGTAAAAGGATACTGGCGCAAGCTTCGCTGCGATCGCGAGCGCGCGTCCAGTTGGTCGTCATGTGGGCTCATGTGCCGGCGATCTGGCGGCACATGGGGCAGTCGAAGCGTGTGGTGTACCACTCGTTGATGCAGTGCTCGTGGAAGAAGTGGCCGCAGAGCGAGAGCACGAGCTGGTTGCCGTCGAGCTGCCCCAGTCGTTGAGGCAGATCGGGCACGAGTCCGTGTCGACGCGCACGTCCCGTGGGTCGACGTACGTCAGCGACTTGATCGCGCGAATGTGCTGCTCTTCGTGGGCCAGCGGAAACTGCAAAAAGTCCTTGGTCTAAAGCCGTCGTCGAATGATTCATGCGTGCACATCGCGAGGGCGTTTCGTACCATGACTTGAATCGCGAGGATGTTCTTGCAGTGCACCGTGATCCCTTCGGCGCTGAGGTACTGGGCGAGCGCAACGACAAAGTCCTCGAGGCCACTCGTGCGCGCGGTGACCTGCGCCGCTACCTCGACCTTCTTGAAGATGCTCGATCGACCGGGAAAGTCAAACTTGGCGATCTGGCCGTGCAGCGCTTTGCAGTACGCGCAGCTCATCTTCATGTGGATCTCGAGCTGGTCGAGAATGCGCTTCCGGAGCCGATGGAACTCCGAGTAGCGGTGGCAGACGATCCACTTTTGCTTGTAGTACTCGGACGTGATGGTCATGTGGTACGAGTAGTACGGGTTCGTCGGCGCGCGCACGAGGACGGCGCTCGTCGAGAGTGCGAGCTGCTTCAAGCTGTCTTGCTGGATCTTGCGCACGAGCCGCTTCTTCGCGTTCGCCGCTGCGGTGGCATGTGAGCATGAGCGCGCGCTAGCCTCCATGTACCTGTGTAGCGGCCGCCACCGCCGATGCCACTCATGCCATCGTCGCTCATCGCGTACTGCGCATGCGTCGCCATGATGGGATGGAGCGGTCGAGAGATGCAGTTGATGAAAATGGCGACTGCGCGTTCTCCGGCTGGCCAAACCGGCCATGTCCGAATTTCAGGCTCTCGTCCTGGTCTCACATCCGAATTTCAACATACTACGGAAATAGTGTACGTGGAACATCTTGTTGCACCGTGACGTCCAGCACCAACCTTGAACCTTGCCATGGACACACGCTCCATCGATGACGCAATTGCATTGTCAGTGCGCCATGCAGAAGCATAGCGTCAAGGTCGCCATCAAAAACCACGCGTGCAAGGACAAGCGCACGATGACGATACCAGGACGCTTTCATACACTATTTAATTTTCGAAATTAGGTTTGGTTGGGTCAGCCCAGCCAGTTACACATAGTATGTGTCACATCAGCTGACGCAAAACAAAATGGTAGCGCCGTCTGCCAATATATATATATTTGTGAGGACGGGCAAGGGAGAGGCGTCACTGCGTGGACACGTATCGTCCGCTCGTTGTGCTGCATCCTCGCTTCCATCGAACGCGACAGCCAGACGCATTCTCCAGCTACGCAATTCCCCAAATTTCGACGAAATTACGAAAAAAATCCCCGGAAAATCCATTTTGGAACTGGTTACAAGCCCCACGGCGCGAGCGTCACCAACTCTTCGGCGGCCGTCGGGTGAATCGCAATGCACGCGTCGAGGTCCTTCTTGCACGCACCCATCTACAGCCGTCCACCTTGCATTTTTTTCAACGTCCAATCCAAAGGCTACCTTGATCGCGACCCCAAAGCCCTGGAGCATCTCGTCGGCGCCGCGCCCAATGACGTGCAATCCGACAATCTTCTCGGTGGGACCGACGCAGATGAGCTTCATGGCTGTCGTCGGCTTTTCGTGCGCGTGCTCGTACAACGAGTAGTGCATGTTGACAAACTTGGAGCTGTACACCTACCCCCACAGCGGTGTCACCCTGCTCGCAGCATGCGATTACCTTGATTTCGTCCTCGCGGTAGACCTTGCGGGCCTCTTGCTCCGTGAGCCCGATCGTGCCTAGAAACACACAAGTTGAGAGAGGCTGGAGCGTTCATACAAAGTACCGATCGGAGGATGGCTAAAGACGACCGACGGAATGCTGGTGTAGTCGGCCTTAGCGTCCGGGAGGCCACCAAAGAGTCGATCGGCCAAGCGCCGGCCTACGCATGGAGGTAAATGGTAATACCGACCTTTCGATCAGAGTCTTCTCGACCCGCTGCAATGGCGACCGGGGTCAGCGCCGCCTAGAAAAATACCACATGACATGATTGACCCTATGGTGAAATCAGCTACCGTATTGACCACGTCGCCAAGGGCAAAGACACCGGGGGCACTCGTCGCTTGGTACGCGTCGACGGGAATAAAGCCGTTGGGCGACAATTCAATCCCGCGATGTTCGAGGCCGAGGTCTATGTGGTGCGAATAAGAATCGAGATGCCGGGACCGTTCGAGCAGACGCTTGGTCATCGGTGTCCGGCCCGTGGCCACAAGGACGCAGTCAAAGCCGGTATGGTAGTCGCCCGCCGTCGTCGTTAGGCTGAGAGTGCCCGTCGCCGGATCCTACGCCCGCCGCGTCAGCCGACGCCATGAGGACGCGCAAGACGACCTTGTCGACGCGAGCGACCGTGCTGTGCGGCTGCAGTGTGATCCCGTCGCGCTTGAAAGCGTCATGGAGGACCGATTGGAGCATGTCCTAGCATGTAGCGTGCCACGAGTACGTCAAGATGGCTTGGACGTACGTCGAACGAGCGCAGGACGCCTTGCTGGCGGCAGAAGATCGTCGTGTCCGAGCCCAAGCCGCGCAACACGCCGGCGAGCTCGACGGCAATGTAGCCGGCGCCCACCACCTACGTACACGGTCGATAATTCGAGCATACATCTTCTACGACAAGGCGACGTTTACCGCAACACGGGCCGGGCGCTCGTCGAGTTCAAAGAAACCATCCGAGCTAATGCAGTGCTCGATGCCAGGAATGTCGGGCATCACGGGCTGGCCGCCGACGGCCACCAAACGTTCGTCGCCTCGGCCTAGATCCAATCGTCAAGAGATCGCATGGCATGGCTGCTTTGTCGTATACGTCAAGCGGCGTCGCATCAATCTGAACACGTCCGTCGCTGCCAAAGCTGCACAGACCGTGTGCAAAGTCGACGCCCGAGCCCTGGAGGTTGCTACATGTACGTACATGTATAGTATGAGCCATCGAGCAGACACGACGAGCGTACCGCGCGTAGATGCCATTGAGGCGCGTGACGTAGGCGTCGCGGCGCTGCTTGAGCGTAGCCCAGTCCACCGTCGTGTTGGGCACTGCGGGAAAGCCATACGCTGGCGCGTCGTGCCGCATGCTATGGGCGAGGTCGGCGGCCGCGTACATGACCTTCTTAGGCACGCAGCCCACGTTGACGCACGTCCCGCCGAGGCGCCCGCGCTCGACGACGAGGACCTTCTTGCCGTACGTGGCTGCCCGGCGCGCGGACGCGATACCGCCGCTGCCGCCGCCCATGACCACGAGGTCGTACATGCGCTGCATCGTGGTGGCGTTGACCGAAGATTGCAAACTGTCACGAAAACGTTGCGTGGATGGCCAATCACCAGCGACGCTTTAAGCATTTCAACCTATCCGATGCGTTCACGCCCAGGTATTTAGCCAATGAAACGTCGCGCAAGCTCGTAGGGTCACGCGCCGCCAGCCAGCGCGATCCGGTCATGGGTTTGCCCACGGCCCTGCGTACCACGCAGAGTCCGCGCGCAGAAGCGTCTTGACTGTCTGGTACTTTGCTAGCGATAGGGAGTAAGAGGCAAGGACTTGGGACGCATGCAATTGGATTGGCCCGAAAAGGCGAGAGTTTTGACCAATCCGAGCCGTTTCGTTCGCAGAGGTTACACCCGGTTTCATCCGAGTAAATCCAAAGAAGCGGCAAGATGCTGGACCGTATCGGCAAGGTCGTCGCCGACATCATCGCGCGCTGCAAGTACGAAGGCGTCCTCGTCTCCGACACGCTCGCTGCGTTCATCTGCCGCACGGTACGATATTTTCGTGGCATTTTTTTCGCGGAAATTCGGTGATTTTGGCGATTTCCTAGATTGTCCAAGAAGACTCGAACGTCTTTTGCCTCGATGGTGACATTGACGCTGCGGGGCTCGCGGAACTCACGAAGCGCAGCGTCGACATGCTCCTCCGGAAGGACTCGCCGTCGCTCGAGACGATCAAGATGCAGCTCGACTTTGACTTGTGCTACGTCAAGCACGAAGTAAATGCCACTTATTTTTGCTTTGGAATCAATCCTATGCGAATGGTGGTATCGTAGGAAGACGTGGAGAAGGCGGCGGCAATGAAAGAAAAGAAAATCGCCAACTTGCACAAATCGATTGTCGCCCTCCAGCCGTCGGGCACGAGTGATTTTGAGGCGCTCACGACCTTGTATCGGCAGGTTGGATTCCTGAAATTTCGACTTTGAAAAGCAGATGGATAAAGTGGCCTTTGATATAGATTTTCACCATGCTCATGGTCCACGCAGACGCCGACAAGGCCAACGACCGCACCATTGAGCGTGAAGTGGCCGCTGCCCTCGAAAGCGTCTTTCCGCGCATTGGGTACCATTTGTATATTGTGTGAATTGCACAACGAAATGTGCGAATCATGTAGACTCAAGTCGTTTGTGAGCATGTCCCCCGATGACAAAAAGTTCCAACTCAAGGAGCTCGCCAATATTGTCGGTGGTATCCGCCTCTTCAACAAGGAAATCGGCAAGGGCGGGGCCGGCATCGTCCTCTCGATTGGTAGCAACGACTGTCGATGCCAACGATGGACAACTTGTCTATCGACTAGACACGATTCGTGACAACGTCGCGTCCATTTCCAAGAGCGTCGCGCTAGAAGTCGACGAGGTCAACCAGATTTGCACCGACTACACCGAAGTGTTGCTGCACATTCATCACTACAACGCGCAGTCGGCGTCCGGGGTCGCCAACCTCAAGCGGTTCGTCGACGACTCAATGAACAAGTTGTCTTATCAATCATTGGCAGGTGGCAAGAGGAGCTCAACAACAAGCGGCAGTTCCTGTCGTACATGCAGTCGCTCCACGAAGACATTGACGTGTCGTCCGACAAGATTGGCCGCCTCGTCACGTCGTTCGAGACCGAGCTCCACACGCTGAAATCGTACGCTATGTTTCTATTGGAACATATTGCCATCCGAGTTGTAGACTGGTCGGGTCGCGCACGTCGCTGCCCAAAGGCCAAGTGTACCCGATATTCGAAGCGCTTTCGAAAGCGTGGGACGAACTCGAGGTCGAGCACCAGCTCCTCCTTGCCCGGTCCCGGTCCATCAAAGCGTATTTTCTTTTGTTCTGATGGATTCTTAGTTTCTAATGTGGTTTTGGAAATTAGGTTGATGGAGTTTAAGGATTCGTACACACGGACCCTGGGGCAACAGTCGGAATGGATTCTCAAGGCCAAGCGCGCGGGCATGCCGCCGCAGGAAGAGTGGTTTGAGCACAGCGAGCCCGACAACCAAGCGTACCTCGTGAGCTCGGCGTCGACGGCAAGCCACAAGGACAGCGCCGCGACGGCGCACGGTAGACCTACTCCTAATCGGTCGTACTTGTGTTGAACTATTGCATCAGGCGACGCGAGTGCCGCCGTCGACAACGTGCCGATTCGCATGTCGGTCGACTCGACGCCCGAATTCATGCAGCTCCCGCTCGAGTACCAAGGCTACTGCCCGTGGACGATCGTGCAGCGCGGCGGTATCCCGACTCGATGAAAAATATATTCTAGTATGTCGAGACTTATATCGGGGATTAGGGTTGCTCTTGCCCGGCGATCCGTCACTCGGCGTGATCCAGTACCACAATGCGTACCACGTCTTTGTCAACGAGCGGGCGCTCAGCGACTTTATGGCGAGTCCCGACACTTACATTTCGGCGGTGCACGCGTTTGTGGTCCATCGCCCGGAGCTCATTTACCTCCTCCGCCTCCAAGTCGACACGACCCTTCTTTGGATCCGTTTTTCAAACCTCTCCATTTTGTAGGAGAGTTTTCCTGATACGTCGATGGCGAGCTTGATGAAATTGCTCAACAACAAGGCGCATGTGCACCCGCTGCTGGCGCCCCACGCCGTCCTCAAGGTCGATGCGAGCACGAGCACGCCCGTGCATTTCGTGGAGAAGAACATTGACAGCACGTACGACTGGAACGAGTGGAGCCTTCGACGCCGTGCGCTCCGCGTGGCCAATCTGCGCAACGTACGCTTTTTCTTGGTATTTTTTTAGATTTTTTGCTCCATTTTTTGCTCCATTTTTGGAGATTTTTGGAGATTTTTAGAGATTTTTAGAGATTTTGGAGATTGTGGATTCATGTTGCATTCTAGTGCAAGACGACGTCGGCCCAAACGACGCTAAGCAACTTTCGCTCGGACGTGGACGCCCAAGTGTGGCTCCCAGCCGAGAATGCGACGCAGACGGGCACGGACCGCGGTACGAACCCGACCAAGACGGTCACGTACTTTGCGGGGCTTCGCGGCGCACCGTCGGGGTTTGCCACGTCCAAGTACGCCGAAGAAAAAGGCGCCGACGACGACGGCAAGACCAACGACGACGAGCAGGACGAGGCCAAAGCGAGCGACGCCAAAGAGACGCCTGCGATCCTCTCGTATACATTTGAACTCTAATC
>NW_012156466.1:48422-84139 GCF_000151545.1 Saprolegnia parasitica CBS 223.65 | reverse complement strand
CCTTGCTAGTATCCAGGACATCCAATCAATCCTTCTCCAGGACATACAATCAATCCGTCAAGGGATACAACTGATCGGGTGATATACCTCCCAGCCACTACGTAGTATCAACTTGATACTGCGTGGCGCATTCAACACACGTCATCGTCCTCTACACGGACATTCCCATCTATCTATCTATCTATCTATCTATCTATCTATCTATCTATCTATCTATCTATATATCTATCTATCTATCTATCTATCTATCTATCTATCTATCTATCTATCTATCTATCTATCTATCCAGCACTTTCTCGATCGATCGACGAGAATATCGCACACGTCGTTGGCAAGTTTGTCGTTCCTGTCTTCGTAAGTGCAAGCCAACGACAATAATGATAAAGTGTTGTGTGCTCAACTTGAGGTGCGTTGGGGTCTGCTACGGAGACCTCTTGCCATACCTTCGTACCGTCGTCTGCTCATACGCTCTCCGATTCGCAACACAAACAACTCTTGCTTTCTCACGTCCACTCTTCTCTACTCGATGGGAAAGCACGGCATCATCTTGAGGTCCTTCATCGCGTCCATCGCCTTCATGGCCTTCAAAAACGGGACGTTGGCCGACCGCCAATCGTCGGTGACGAGCCCTTCCGTGTAGTGCCCGGGCTTGTCGGCGGGGTTGTACTGGTACGCCGACTCGGGGTTGAGCGACCACATGTAGCCGCCGGCGTAGTTTTCATTCAGCATCGTCTGGATCGTAAAGTCCGTGCAGCGCTGGGTTGTCTTCATCGGGTGCGCGTCCTTGGTGTAAAGGCCGCCAAACTCGCCGAGGACCACCGCGACGTCCTTCTTGTCGTTCAAATAGCCAAACATCTGGTGCATGGTCTGCGCGACTCGCCCCAAGAGCTTCTCGTCGCTGAGCTCGACGTAGCCGTTGATGGCGTTGCCTGCACCGACCTTGCCGCCGCCAAAGAGATAGTACTGCGGAAACACCGCCGGCGTGTAGTAGTGCGGCGCGTACACGAGCTTCTCGGGGGTCGGGAGGACGACGGGGAAGGCGCCAGCCTTCTGGAGCCCGCCGCCAAACCAGTCGTAGTATGCAAACGCTTGGCCGTCGAGCGTCACGTCGTTCTGCGCGTTGACGCCTTCGACAAAGACGAGCCACTTGGGGCAGCCCTTGAGGACACGGGCGCCAATGAGCTCGGCGCCGAGCTTGAAGTCGTTTTTAAGACCCGTGCCCCACGTGCCTTCCCACGGCTCGTTCTTGACGTCGACGCCAAGGACGTTCCAGTACGTGTCCGAGCAGAGCGCCTCGGTGAGCATGTCGATGGACTGGAGGAATTGGGCTTCGCTGACCGTTGAGCCATACCAGAGCGAGCCGCCATGGTTCATCAAGTCGAGCGTGTGCATGGAAAGCATGACCGAGATCTGGCGGTACCCGAGCGACTGGGTCACTGTCTGGAGCAGGCTCAGAAACGACGTCAGATCCAGTGCGCGGTTGGTGACGCGGTTAACGATCGATGCTTCGAGCGGCTTGTTGGCGAGGATGCTCGAGACGCAGAGGGGCACGCGCACCGAGTTGAACTTGTTGTTGGCGAGGAATTTGGCAACTTCGTACTAGACTCTTGTTGTGAGATCCAGGATCTGGCGATGCATGGAGTGCGTACCACCGTCGTGCCGTTCTGGTCGTTGTCCCAGAGCCCAAACGGCGCTTGCATGCCACTAGAAAACAAAGGTTCAACCCCGAAGGCCAGATTGGGCGTCTGGTACGTACGTTTCCATGCCAAACCAGTTGACGCCCTTGATCTGGAACGAGACTTCGGTGCCATTCTTGGCGACCGCGTAGAGCTTGCCGTTCTTGCTGACGTAGTTGGGCAGCTGGCACCCGCTCGGCGGGTACACCTCGGGGTTGTTGACTTGGCCATCGTCGGCGATGTCGGTCGAGCCCGAGCTCGAGCCGCTCGTCGTGCCGTCGGCAATCGAGCGCTCTTTGGCGAGGCGCTTCTGTACGTCGGTTGCCCGCGCTTGCGCCAAGCCCCGAAAGTGCTGGGCCAAGTACACGATGGCTGCAACCGAGCCGGCAATCATGACAAGCAAGAGCAGCACGCCGGGCCAACGCTACGCACATTGCCGACATTAGTAGAGGCTATAGATGACATAGAGCGTACGCGGATGCGGCCCTTGAAGGCCTTGGGCGGGATTGGCACCGCGTGGTCGACGGGCGCGGCCACGATATCGCGGTCGAGGATCGAGCTGCGCGTGAAGCCATCGATGCCAGCCGACGAGGCGCCACGCTGGCTGTACGAGAAGCTGCTGCGGTGCTCGTCGGTCTCGCTCATGCGATCGTAGCCGTCGCTGGCCATGGTCCGGTCGCTCGTCGAATGGAGAAGTGCTACACGGTCGACCTTGCAGTCGCTGTAACCGTCGCACGGTATCCGGATCGTATTCCCTTAGATGAGACTTGCGACGCGGGATTTGCGTCGTGGAACGTAACGGGTTGTTCGACGAGGTACTGTTTAGGAGAATGACCGTGCGCTTCGAAAGGAGCGGCTCGCTCGCCAGCCTTTTTCGTAGCTCGTAGCGGCCAGCGTAGGAACGCAGCAATATTGTCTATTGACTCTACTTGAGCGAAGTTTCTTGTGCCGAAATCGAGGGCTAACCCTTCCGGATGCCGTTTTGGCGCGTCTTTCTTGGAACGCTGCGCCGAGATGCGCATCTCGAAAGCAGATTCCTATAAGTGTATTGATGCTCTGCTAATGGGCGCAGAAAATTGACATTGTTTGCTGCATCACGAGCACGGGTGAAGAACGCTGGTCGCGAGATGATGGACCAGTTTCTGGCACAATTCGGTACACGATCCGCAGCAGATTCCGCGGCCGAGAAGCCATCACGGAATTTTTTGCGCACTGTTCCCTTGGTTGGCGTCAACAGCGTACAGGACACCCGGGATAGTCGGGTGCATCCGAATGGAAGACTTTTTGTGCTCGTTTTTGTCCACGTATATTCTCCGCATGCCACATCTCGTATGTCATTTGGTGGGCTTGCAGACCGACTGAGACGAGCTCCGATTGAGGCAATCCCACGATGGTCCATGACGCGTCGCGATCTCTGAAGATGGACCACGTCGTTGGATTGTGAAATCGGTATACTGACGAAACAAGCATTTCAGTGACTCGACCAGCAACATGGTTCTCCATGGTCGAGCGGTTCATTACTTGGGCTACGTGGAGTCGATTCCATCGAATCTACCCAAGATAACATTGCATTACATAGCTGACACTCACGACGTCGCGAAGCACGGTATTATCTGGGGGTCAGGAAATGCGCCCATTGCCGCCATCGCATTCAAAAAGGGCACGTTCGTCGTTTAAAAGGCCTTCGATGGCTCTGACGTTGACGAGCACATGGCACACATCAGCAGGCAGATGCGACTCGAGGTATAATAGTCGCACGCATGACTGCTAGCACACGGTTCTCATCTTCCGAGTCGAGGAGAAGAGGCTTGCCAATGTACAGTATATTGCCACCAACGACGGGCAGCGCCACGCAATCCCACGTGAATTCGTAGCTCTTGTTAACCTGTTTGTCTAGCAACTTTGATGCACCGAACCAGGTGCGTTCTTCTGTCTCTGAACAAATGTTGTCTATCCACAGTGTATCGTTAGGATGAGTTTTCGGCACTAATGCTTGTCGTCGAGGCCAACCACGTACAGTACTGGTGCTGACGTCCACAGCCCCGCTTGAGGGATTTTCGCCTCGAATGTTTCAATCTTTCAAGAGGTCGATCGCTCGTGTAGGAGCTCACACCACTGGTTCACTCTGCCATTGCCTTGTTTCGCGGCGAGACGTCTGTGTTGGACCTCGTGCTGACTGCGATATCGACGCGACCGACGTGGTAGATGACGTAAATGCTCGCATACAATGATAGCTGTTTGCTTCTGTGTGGTACTTGAGGTGATTGGCGTCGGCGGACAAGCGCTGCCGATGGCCACACGTCGGCTTGCGTTCGGTTGCTGTGATGGCAGTTGGCGCATTTTGGTGTTTGGTAAAGTGGCTTGGCCACGAGCACGAGCTTCATTAGTCTCTTCTTGCCGTCAATGACGTCGACGGAAGCGACGAGCTCACGGAATCTGCCTGCTGTTGCCTTGAGGGCCTCTAGGCCTCAAGTTGAGGCCTTGGTAGTGACATTCGGACGCCTAGGAGCTGCAGTAGCCTTGCCGCCCATCGAGTGTGGGTCACTACTACGTTGAAAGCCTTGCAAATGACAATCGAGGAGACCTGTTGGTGGCGCGCCTCGCCGTCCTCGTGGCTGCTTGTACGCCATCGTTTCGTGTTGCGTCGGCGAAGATGAACACACTACATGGTACGTACGCCGACTGCGATCTTGTACCTCCTGCGATTCCATTGCACAGGAAGAAGAAGACGAAGAACGAGCGAGCGTCGCCCGCCTGTGCACCGGGGCGCCGAGCAGTCGTCGTGACGTGGCGTTGTCCAGGGATTGTGCAATCGTTGCTGTATTTTGGCCAATCACAATCGACAGGCGGCAATTATGGCATGTGATTGGATGGGGCAAACCATTTGATCATTTTCATTTCGGACGTCAACGCGCGAGAGGAGCATGGGCGCCAAGGAGGTAGTAAATGAGAAGAAGAAGGAAGCGATCGACTGCGTCTGTGACTGCATAGGTGGAGCTCTTTGATGCAGCAGCTAATGGTCGACTGGCCGATGTGAAGCGGCTCGTGGAAGAAGAAGGCGTAAATCCCAACAGCAAATTCGGCGTACGTCGTCTTCGATCGATTGGATATGTATTCTGGTAACAATAATATGAGTCGTAGGAAGCCTTGTGCCGAGCTGCTTGGAAAGGCCACATCAACGTCGCCATCTACTTGTTGAAGAAGAACGTGTCGACGCAAGGTTCGCACGTACGTCGATCGAGCCGATTTTTCTCGTTTCGTCTATTTGGAAGTGAAATTTCACGATTCGTAGATGTGGGGTACACCTCTGATTTTCGCTGCGAAATGCAATTTTGTCGAAATTGTGCGTCTCCTCTTGGACGCCAACGCTGACCTCGAGGGCAAAGACCGCGTACTTTGTTTCTACAAAATCCTCAAATATCGTTTTTCTAAACACCAAAGGAATTAGGACAACAAGACAGCGCTCGACTACGCGATTCAACAGAAATTCACGGACATTGCGCAGCTCTTGCGCGACCATCCTCAACGCAGAATCACCAAAACCAAGGTACACACCCATTCATCTTTCATCAACATATTCGTCCAATGGAATGTATATTCCTTTAGATTCTAACAGCACTGCTTGAACGACGCTTCTCGGACGCCACGAGCCTTTTGTCGGACCCTTCCATGGACGTCAACCTTTGCAATGACGTACTACCATTTCTCCCATCCATGTAACTACAAGTGACTGCGTGCAGGACCGCGTCCCTCTGCTGCTTCTTGTGACGGAAACCGGTGACTTAAAGATGCTCCGATCCCTCCTGTCGAAACCCAACCTCGATGTGAACGCTACCGACAAGGTACTACACATATTGAAAAGTACTCGAGTCTCACGCACTATTGTAGGACGGACGAACGGCGCTGGCTCGTGCGATTGTCAAGAACGACATCGCAGCGGTCTTTGCTCTCTTGAAAGCCAACGCCAGTCTTGGCCAGCTCAACGAGGTATGGCGATGATTACGCATACATCGTCCGATACATTGATATTAGGCGCAACTGCGCGCCCTCATCGAAGCTGATCTCTCTGGCAGTGCACTGCTTCAAGCCGCCTCGACCAACAACGTTAGCGGCGTCGAGCGGTGGCTTCTCGCTGGTGTCCGTCCTACAACCACCAACGACGTGCGACGATTCCTCTTTTTATGCCTACATCCAATCTACATTTTTGTCGATAGGACGGAGCCACCGCGCTGCACTTGGCCGCAGCCAACGGCTACGAGGCCATCGCCACGCTACTGCTGGCCAAGACCGCGTCGCTCTCGCTCCAAAGTGACCACGTATTCCATACCTCCATAGTCTACCAACCTTTCATATTCCGATCTATCTAGCGAGGCAATCTACCGCTGCACCTTGCGGCCGCCAACGGTCACTTGACCATCGTCGATCGGTTGCTCAAGGACTCGACCCACAGCGGTCTCGACTGCACCAACAACGTACGCATCTCTCTCCTTCCAAACAACCTGTAAATGTATCAACTTGATATAGAACGGCGAGGTGCCCCTTTTCGTGGCGGCCAACGCGGGTCACGCCAACGTCGTTGCGCGCTTGCTCAACTCTGGAGCATCGCTCGACTACACCATCGAAGTATTCTCACTTCTTATTCTAAGAACAGTCGTACATTTACTGTTTGTAGGGTGGATGGACGCTGCTGCATGTGGCTGCGGCGAACGGCAACCTCGACGTGATCCGGATCCTCCTCTTAACCGAGCTCAACATTTTTGCCAAAACGACGGTATTTCCAACGTCAACGATCAATAGCTTGGGAAATGACGCGCTTGCGTCATTGGCCTAGGCAGGCGAGACGCCACTCAAGATTGCAATCGACAAGAAGCACGCAGATGATGTCCTCCAAGCTTTGAGAGACGCGGAGGCCGCTGCGAACCAGCGCTTCTTGGACGCGGTGTCGAGTGGTTACGTCGAGCTCGTCGACGCGACGCGATTTTTAGGAGCAAGACGGGTGGACCCTCCTGGCACTGGCGATCCGGCAAGCCAACGACGCTGTCGCACAAGTGCTCTATCCTTATCTGTACCCATATCCAGCAATGGTACAATATCGACATGTATTGTCTATCACATGAATCCCATGTGGTAGGCAACGGCCGACGAGCTCGTCCTCGAGCGGGAAATCTTTGGTGGTCCCGCCGTCACCGTCAATAAGGCCACGTACGGCGGCAAGATCGTGGTCACAAAAAGTCCCAAGCTGCCGGTGCCGCGTGTTGCGAAATGTTTTATGCAAGAAATCGACACGATGCGCACGTGCGAGCTGACGCGACGACGACCGATATGACCATATTCTGTCTAGGCACACGTCGCCATACCTCCAGCCGCTGCTTGCAGTCCTCGACAATGGCTCACGACAGCCGCACGTCGTCCTGCCCCAGGTCCACCTCTACAGCCCGACGATGGTCATGGAGTACATGGAGCTCGGGGACTTGCACAACTATCTCCAGCGCAAGCAATGTGGCATGCCGGTGGCGATGGAGCTCTCGACGATCGAGGTCGCGCTGGTGCTGGCGTTGGCGCTCGCCGACCTCCACCGTCGCAACGTGATTCACCGCGACGTCAAGAGTTTCAACATCTTTCTCTCGAGAACCCACTACGTCCGGCTCGGTGACCTTGGCTCGGCGCGCGCCCATGACCCAACTCAAGTGATGACATCGAACGCTGGCACAACAAACTGGATTGCGCCCGAGGTGCTGCGGGTGCCTGGGCGCGAAGGCCAAGGACGCATGTACACGACGGCCGCCGACATTTACTCGTTTGGCGTCGTCTTGACCGAGCTCGAAACCGGCGAATTGCCGTACCACGATGTTGTCGATTCCGAGCGCAGTTCGATCCTCACCAAGGTCCTCGCGGGGCAGCTGCACCCGAAAATGAGTGCGACGTGCCCACTCTGGCTCCAGACGCTTGCGAACCAGTGCATGGCGTTTGATCCGACAAAGCGTCCGACCGCCGATGCCATTGTGCAAGAGCTCTTGCTCCACCGCCACGACGACGCGCCGGCCCGCACCGATGGCGTTTTGGCCCCCAGCCCTAATACGAGCGCGGTAGACACGTCTCCATTCTATCAAGTGCGTCTCATGCGTCCATGTCTAGGCTGCCTAAGTGTTGATCTCTGCGACGACACATGGCTCGATTGTACTACATTTGTTTGTTTTTTGAAGAAATGAAAAGAGTCCATCTGCGATTGTACTGTCCGTGCAACAGTGGTTGCAGTGAGAGAGAACGACACGACAAGGCGCAGGTAGCTGTCCAACCATCGCAGTCGTCAAAATGAATGCACTGGTCGGCTGGCTCCTGTATCGGCGGTCCATGATGAAGGCTCTGGTACGCCCGAAGAAAGTCCAAGACAGAAAAGCAATGGAATGAAACCCACCGACCGTGCGCTAGCATCCTTCGCTCCCTTGCACGCGGGCTAGGTGTCTTCGATCGGGCTAGGGTATTCAGCTTCACGCAGGATAGGGTTCCAGCAGCCTCGTGGATTCCACCAAGTGCATACCATATAAGCGTTAACGGCCTGTACGAGTGCTATCGATGGCGCTGTGACTCATCGCGAGTCTGGGATGCCGTTTCCACGCAACCTACTCTTCCATCCCTTTTTTGAATTGATATCTGCAACGATCTAACCTGGTTGGATACCTCGATCCAAGTGGATAGCCCACTTATAATCCAATTCAACTCCAAAACGCAGGTACTATTGTCTGTGCACTTTAAGATGCAATTCCTCTTGACGCGAGTGGTCAGGTACGAAAGCACGGCATCATCTTGAGGTGCGGCATCGCATCCAAGGGCTTCATGGCTTTCAAAAATGGCGCGTTCACCGAGCGCCAATCCAGATTCAAGAGACCTTCCACATAGTTGCCCGGCGTATCGGCCGGGTTGTACTGGTACGCCGACTCGGGGTTGAGCGACCACATGTAGCCCCCGGCATAACTCTCGCTCAAAATCGCCCTGATCGTAAAGTCCGTGCAGCGCTGCGTCGTCTTCATCGGGTGTTCATCTTTGGTGTAGAGACCCGCAAACTCGCCAAGCACGACCGCCGCATCTTGCTTGGCGTTCAAATAGCCAAACATGTCGTACATGGTATTGGCCACACGCCCCAAGAGCTTCTCGTCGTCGAGCTCGACGTAGCCGTTGATGGCGTTGCCCTTCCCGACCTTGCCGCCGCCAAAGAGATAGTACTGCGGAAACACCGCCGGCGTGTAGTAGTGCGGGGCGTACACGAGCTTCTCGGGGGTTGGGAGGACGACGGGAAAGGCGCCGGCCTTGTGGAGCCCGCCGCCAAACCAATCGTAGTAGCCGTACTCTTGGCCATCGAGGACGATCGTATGCTGGGCGTTGACGCCTTCGACAAAGACGAGCCATTTCGGACAGCCCTTGAGGATGCGCGCGCCAATGAGCTCGGCGGCCGCGCGGAAATCGTTTTAAGGCCGGTGCCCCACGTGCCTTCCCACGGCTCGTTCTTGACGTCAATGCCAAGGACGTTCCAGTACGTGTCCGAGCAGAGCGCGACTGTGAGCATGTCGATGGCCTTGAGAAAGTCGTCGGTTGACAGCGTCTTGCCGTACCAGAGCGAGCCTTCGCGGTTGTAAATGTCGAGCGTGTGCATCGAGATCATGACCGAGATCTGGCGATACCCGAGCGACTGGGTCACCGTCTGAAGCAACCCAAGATACGACGTCAGATCCAGTGCGCGGTTGGTGACGCGGTTGATGATCGACACTTCGGGCGCCTTGTTCCCGAGGATGCTCGAGACGCAGAGCGGCATGCGCACCGAATTGAACTTGTTGTTGGCGAGGAATTGGGCGACTGCGTACTAGCATCCGGTGGTGAGAGCCAGGATCTGGACATGAGTGTGGTGCGTACCACCGTCGTGCCGTTCTGGTCGTTGTCCCAGAGCCCGAACGGCGCTCGCATGCCCCTAGACGAGAGGCCTCAGCATTCAGAGTGCCAATTTGCCAGATTGCCAATTTTTCAGACTCTGGTACGTACGTTTCCATGCCAAACCAGTTGACGCCCTTGATCTGGATTGGAACTTCGGTGCCGTTTGTGGCGACCGCGTAGATCTTGCCATTCTTGCTGACGTAGTTGGGCAGCTGGCACCCGCTCGGCGGGTACACCTCGGGGTTGTTGACTTGGCCATCGTCGGCGACGTCGACGTCGTCGACGTTGGAGCCACTCGTCGTGCCATCGGCTATCGCGCGCTCCAGCGCCAGTCGCTTCTGCACGTCGAATGCGCGTGTGCGCGCCGCCTCGCGCGATGCCGCCGCACCGTACGTGATGGCCGCCACGCTTGCGCCCACAATGACAGCGAGCAGCACGACACCAGGCCAGCGCTAGCATCGCATGTCACATGTCCAGACATGTAGCATGGCACCTACCCGAAGGCGGCCGCCGTAGCGTGTGCCCCACGACCGGCCGGTGTCGACTGGCGTTGCTTTGATGTCGCGCTGCAAGATCGAGCCGCGCGAGAACGCGGCTGAATTGGCCGTGAACGACGAGGCGCGCTCGCTGTAGGCAAAGCTGCCAGAGCGAAGCGCTTGGTCGTCGGCGCCATCGTTGTTGTCGTTGTACCAGCCGTCGCTGGGACCCATGTTAGGCTCCATCGTGTCGCGTTCAAATAATGGAATGGTGAACGATGGAATGGGCCGATGAGAATCTTACGTTGTCGCTGCTGGCTACTCGGCCGAGATACGAGTCCCACCCTCTACACTCTTCTGTTGCCCTTCAGTCAACAAACCTTGGTGCATACATCGGCATCGCGTGCGCATTCGCTCCGAAATCCAAGGCGCGACAGAGCGCTAAGAAACCGCGACCATGACGTGGCGTCCTGTACGAGCAGAAAACTGAAGCGCGTCATAAAAAGGACATCTCCGTTTTTGGCGATGGCCGCGATTGGCTGGCTACTCGCACGGCAATTCACCAATCGGCAAATGCACTTGTTGAAGTGGTGCAGAGGTTGATTGTTGCATGGGTTGTTGGCAGGATTGCAGCGACCTCGATTCCGCATCGGGCGTGTCCCACGGACCGGATCAGAGGCTGGTCCGAGAAGGTCGCCGCTTCGCTCGCAAGATCGCATCTGCTACCAGCCCACGTCGGAATCTGATCTCGATCCGTGCGATCCACCCAGAAGAAGAAAACACTTTTTCTGCCGCCACTGGATCGTGCCACCAGATTTTTGCACGAGCAACAGCGTGCTGCCCACGAATTTAATCAACCGTGTGTCGTCGTCCTGCCGTGGTCCGGTCGTCGCCCATGGAGACGTCGTCCTAAACGGAATAACTCATTTCAACCTCAATAGTCGGTCCTAAATATACGATTATGAAAAAGGCGGCGAAACCGGTGGTTGAAAACGGTGCTGCGCGCCAGAACCAGCGCGCGATGCTAGTCCCCGCCGGCCTCGAGGGCCAGCGGTCGTTGAACAGCGCGGTCTTGCTGCGCATTATCGAGCCGCCAGTGCCAACTACAACACATGGCGTACACAATGACTAGCTGGTTTTGGCTGAGACTTGGTCATAGACGGCGCAGCGGGAGGCGTCCTTGGCAAGGTACGAGATAGTGTGCTCAGTTGACCTTATTATTGTCCCTAGCTGCCATGCTATCCCCGTCAACGAGACTACCGAGGCAGCAGCGCGGCGTCTTCAAGGTTGGTACCGCCGCGTTCGAACATCGACACACATCAAGACGACTGCGGTTGAGCGCTGCGTCCTGCAAGACCGCACGCATGACCATGACATGGCTAGGTGCACTTGATGACGCTCATGCACCATCTCGACCGGGATCTGCTCCTCTTTTGGAAGCTGCTCCACGAAGGCATTCGCGTGTGCAAGTACAATGCCAAGCGACAGGCGAAAAAATGGAAGGTCATCTCGCTCGACAAAGGTCATACGGGCTTGTGGCGCTGCCACGTGGAAAATGGTGTGCTTTTAGACGGCGAGCGCCTCATCATGCGCCCGCTGCACCGCACGAGCATGCGCTTCCTCGCCAAGTCCATTTCGTTTGGTCGCCGGCGTGGCGTCACGGCCAAGGCGGAAAAGGGACTGTACCTTCGCGACATTGCCGAAGTTCGCGTCGGCGCGCAGTCGGCGGGCTTTGCGCGCTCGACGCTCGAGCCAGATCCTGACCAGGTAACCGCCTTGACATACCTTGATCTAGAATCACGCAACTTGAAGTGCTTCTCGATCGTCGGCTCGGAAGCCACATGGGACCTCGAGCTCACAACGACTGCTGCTCGGGACCAAGCGGTTGTGCGATTGCGTGTTGTCTTGGACGTTCTCCAAGACAGCACGTCTCTCGTACGGTCCATGCCGATGTAGAGCGTCTTTTGAATGGTTTTCTGCTAGCTCGCAAGTCGCGAGTGGACGACGCCCCACCACAAAGATGTGGTGTCTCCAGCGACCGCCGCACACGTGTACAGTGTCTTGGCTACCGGGTACCAATTTACGTACCTCGTGTTTTTGGCGTATATTCTTACAACTGCGCTAGCGTCGAAGTGACTCGGTTTGCCGCGTACTTGACGCCTGCGCGCAGCTACCTCTGGATCAACCCGAGTACCATTCGCCTTTGCATTGGCGACAACAAACGTACAGTGCATCGTATAATTGCTGCTGCGTCATGGCGGCGCGTCACTAGACCGTGTCTTCAAGAGCGTGCTTCTCAGCGACGTGGCCGAGGTCCGGAAAGGCGTCAACAGCATCGGCTTCTTCAATCTGTCGCCGCCGCCGCCGGCGTCCGAGGTCGATCGCACATCGACGCACGCCGCGTCATTCTCGACATGCACTAGTGCTGCTCGATCATTGGCTCGGAAAACGTCCTCGAATGCCGCGTCAGCGACGAGACGGCGCGCAACGCGCTCATTTTCGCCCTCCGCGATCTCTTGCATTTCAAGCGAAGCCATCCGACTGTCAACGTGACGCCAATGACGGTACAGGCATGTATTATACAAATTCACTCGACATTTACGTTCAATCGACTCGACTACTAGATGGAGGCGACACCTTACCGCGCGACCGCCATGGTCGCGGCACTGCGTCATGGACCGTAAGACCTTAATGCCCCTTTTGCTCGAGACCGAAGAAGAGGTCCACCCGCTTGGACCACGCATTCGGCTTTGGCTTCTTCGCATCCAAGTCGAGCTTCAAGTGGAGTTTGCGCAGAATCTGGCCGTTCCCACAGAGATCCTACATACCATATATCAGACAATGCTGTACACCTTGATCGCATGTCGCACAATGAGGTCGGTGAGATGCTCGGGCGCGCGGCGGAGCGTGGCGAGAAGCTTGGCCTTGCCTTGGTCCGCGAGCTGCGCGACGATGGACGTGTCGCAGGCCTGCGCGGCGACGCCGGTCGTCGAGACCCACTCGCAGTAGAGCTCGTCAAACATGAGGAGGCAGAAGGCAAACAGCTGGAAGAAGCTCGCGTCGGCATCCAGGAGCTGCCAATACAGTGTTTCTTGCACTGGAAAATTGCCCTAGTGGACAGTTTATTGTGGGAACGAGAATTCTATTTGACGTAGGGAAGACCTTGGAGCCGTCCATGGCCACGACATGGAGGATCTCCATGAGCACGCGGACGACGGCGACCGCGGCCTTGGCCAACGGATACCTAAGCAGACGCAAGTGAGTCGATTGCATCTTGCAATCGCCAAGACGACAACGTACCCAAGATGGCGGTTGAGCATCCGCGCTTCGCCGGGGTAGTTCTCGACAAAGAAGACTAGACATGCGAGGATGAGTCGAGGCAGGAACGAGCAGGTTGCACCTAGGCACTCGAGGCCGAGTTCGCCGCCGGCGCGAATGTCATCCCCAGGGTTGCAGCTCGTAAAACCGATCGTTTGCCAGTCGGCGCTGTTGCGCTGGAACGGCAGCGCATTGTTGCGCATGAGGTTGCCATGCATGCTGTCCCAGTACCGGCCAAGCAGGCCAAGATGCTATGCATGGCCATGAGCCGCCCGATGCTACATCAGCAGAGATGGGTACGTAGGGACACTCGACGAGGCGCGTCGTGAAGCGCTTCTGGAGCGAGAAGAGGAGGAGGAGCTCGTGGTCGTCGGGCCGGCGACCGGCCTCGGCGGCGTCGCGCGCGGGGTTGTAGCTGCCTTGCTGGTTGCCCATGGCCTTGGTTTCGAAGATACGGCCTTTTTAAGATCCAACGCAACGAATAGTGTCAACTCGTCCTGGCCGCGCACGTCAATAGTGTTACCTCATAAGATTTGCTATTTATTAGAAAGCGACCGTCCGCCAAGCGGCAAGGCGATGAGATCGGTGCCGAAACCACAATGTGTATGACGATGCAGCGTCATCTCTACCAACCACGCCACCAGCCGCCTTGCGTGTTCGCCGTGAACCGTCGTGGTAGCCCCTGCCCTATTGCCGCCGCCGGAACCGCTGGATCCAGGTTGAAATGGCTCTGTCCTTGCTTGCTGTTAAGCCTGTGGGCTTCGTAGCGAGTGGCTTTGTCGAGACAACCATACGAGGTAGCTAAAGAGTAGTCAGAGCATCTGCATCACTGTGACGCGGCAGAGTCTCTTCCGGAGACAACCCTATCGACACCAGCTATCTCTTCTTCGTCTTCAAGCGAGCGAGAACTCTGATCTCGCATGGCGCCGCACGCAATCAAATCACGTGTTGATATTGTAGGTCCAGAGGACGACACCTGCGCGGCCGCTTTCTATAGCGCAGAGGGTGATCGATGTCCCTATCAGTAGCACAGGATCCAATCTACAATCTACAAAGTGATGCAAGCAACCTGCAATGTGTTCGCGACGGTCTTCCACCTGCCATCGCCACCTCCATCGCCCAGTACCGTGTCGAGCGGCCGTCATCCTTGGGTGAAAAGCGTATCTTTATCCGGAACGCCCCGTGTATCCGGATGACCGCACGGTACGCCGTCGAAAACTGCCTTTGCAAGGAACGTCGTGCCACATGCGTCGAAGGACGATAAGGTCTACTAGTATTGTATACGAACTTGTATGTCGTAGTGAGGTGCGTTGGCGGTTGAATCCGATCGTGCAGCTCGGGTTGTTGAACAGCCTAATTTTTCAAGAACGGGCGCGGCGAGCGGGCGGCTACTCGACCAAATGTAGGTCCGCGACCGAGATCATGACGATCCGATGCGGCCGAGATGCGGATCAGGAGGATCGACCTTTTGTTTGGTCGAATTTTTCTGGCGCCAACCGACAGCGCCGTTGGACAAGGCGAGCACGAGATTTCGGCCCGTCATCGATGCATGTTCTCACCGGCGACAGCAGCCTACAACGCATGGAACGCAGAGAGCACGTCGTCGATTCGATTTGAACTTTGTAGACAAACAAACGCGCACGTGGTGTTCGTTTGGGTGTGGATGTTGCGATGTTTAAGTACCGGGTCCATGGACGGTCCCCACCCCTCCGGATATTCCACAGTATCGTAAATGCAAGTGAAAACGATCGAATGGAATCTCCATCCGAATCGAGAGGACCCGGGTGGGGTTGAATAAGCACGACCGCGGACAGGGCCGTTTCAGGGATCGTGCCACGTCCATTTTCGCATTTCGCAATCTTCGCCCATGAAAGACCTTGCGACGCCGAGCTTCTGGCGGCGCCTCGGGCGCTCCTTCCGCCACGAGGTCGATGAGGACGATGGCCATGGCCGGCGCTCGAGCCTCTTCCGCCGGGATCCCGCGCGTCGTAGCTTCCGCGGTCTCTTCAAGCGCAAGGACATCGAGTACGATGCAACGATCGATGGCGCAACCCACTCGACGCGCAAGTCGCTCCTCGAGCGCTGGCTGCGCGAAGACGACCCGTGGCGGCGCGAGTCGACGTGCCGCTTGTCGCCGGTCGAGCTGGAAAAGCCGGCGTGGATATCGCGCTGCAGCGCGGTCCAGGTCGTCATGTGCAGCGAGCAACCAGTCATGGACGGCGACGACGACGACAACGATGATGCGACGACACAGGCCTCGGACGAGTCGCCCGTCACGTCGCCCAAGCAAGCTGCGCGATCCAATAGCGCCGTGCTCTTCAAGCCCACGTCGTACTCATATTCCTACGCGTTCTCGCAATCTGCAGCCGCACGCAGCAGCGAGTACGCAGCACCATTGCGCCTCACATCGGTGCCGGTGGCGATCCCGCTCATCTTTCGGAAGCGGGACCGCTTCTACGTCGGCGGGAAAAACATCCCGTTCACGCGCCAAAACCATCTGGACCGTCGCCAAAAGCACATGCGCAAGGCCATGGACGTCGTGTACGAAGACTGCTTGTACCTCGACTTTGCCCTCGACCCGACCGTGAAGAACCTCGTCGACTACTCACGCCTCCTCCAGCATCAGCGGGCGCTGGCCCAGGCGTTCCTCCACGCCTCTTAAGTTATTCCGTCGCTTGATCGCAGCACGTTGTGGCATGTGCCAATCCCAAGTCGTGTTTTCATTATACTGTCGTTTGATTGGCGCAAATCGTGCATGGACTCGATACGATTGGTGGATCGTCGCGCGTACGTGGCACGCCGAGCGGCGTGTATGGGTGCTGCGATCTCCGAGGTCAAACGTTGCGATGCACCAATCGATAGAAGGCGCATCTCGCCAGGGACCAGTAAAGCATCCAAAGAGGAAGCTACAAACGTGCACGGCAAGGCGATACCATCGAGCTTTCTACTGCTACTCGCTCGGCGCGCGATCGAGGCAAGCTTCGAATCCAGTCGACGAACGCATGCGGCGATTGTTGTCTTCATTTCAACTACCATCATTTGATTGGTATGAAATGAACTCTGCGGATCAATCGAGCGAATTGCGCTTACCGTCGCTCCCGCCGTCCACTGCTCGACTTGACTGCACGTCGTCTGGATGTCGTCGGTGTCGTAGTGACCCAAGCAGCCACACCATTGGCGCGACTTTGCCAAAGAGGTTAGTCGATCTCAGTCGTAATCTATCAAAACTCTCGCTCCTCGATACGTTGTAGCTGCGACAACCTCGTTCAACACAAGGGTCGCAACTGCCCAGAGGTTAGCATCTCGCCGTAGACGAAGCTGATGCCATCTGTGATGGGCACTTTACATATCATTTCGGCGCGGATGTGCGGCATGCGACCGAGGGACGGATGCTCTAAGAAATGCACCAAGCTTCAGCGAAATGCCGAGTAAAGTCGCGATCAATGGAGCAACCACTTTCCAAGCGCACGAAGATACACTTGGATCCAACGCGATGTCTGTTGAGAGTTTGTAGAAGGGCACCCATACCAACAACCCCTGTGGGAACGGTCGACGTGGACTGATTGCGCTACGACGCTGTCTCGCGTCGCTTCTCGCTTCTGATCGGCATTGCACGCTAGTATCAAAGTGTCAAGTCAGTAGTATCTGGTATCTGGAATCGATATATCTGGTTTGTATACACCACGCTACTCATGTAGTGTACTCGAATCGTTTTGGACGAGCTGAAGTACTCGGTTTTACGAGTTACTAAACAAACGTCGCGCACATGGCTTTGCACTTTTCATAAATGGCAATCGTAATGCCCGTGAGGGGGGCCTGAAACGCGACCCGGGCCGCCGCCCCTTTCCACAGCGCCGTGGGTCCTTCTTGCCTAATCGGCCAGTGCCAACACATGAGTGCATACCGAGATGTGACCATCTTTTGCCCACGTTATGATGCGCCGGAGTCCATCCCACGTGTTTTTGTACTGGCTCGGTGCACCGGACGACGCCGCCTGGAATCGCTCGACCTACATGTGCGTCTGTATTTCCATCACCAAAATGGTATCCGAAAATCGACCTGAAGCCGCAGCTTGACCAAGTCCAGTGGGTTGGTCAAAAACGCAGCGGCCGCACTCGCCGAGACCGAGCAGAGAAGCAGCGACGAGAACGGGACATCGCTCGAGCCATGCCAGCGCGCCGCCGTCGACTTGTTCTAGCAGACGCCGTCATTGTACCCGCCATCGAGCATGCACGATCCGCGTACTTGCTCGTAGGCCACGAAAAAGAGAGCCGAGTACGGGCCAAACGACCACATGGTCGCGCCATACCCTACTCCCTTGCTTCATGAGAAAAGGAATCGAATCGAAGCGCAGAGGAGGACCTTTGTACATGCCACGGAGGCCTTCGGTGCGCGCGATCGTCTGCAGCGCATGCCATGTGTTCTTGTACCCGTTGGCTTGATGCAGCGTCTGCACTTGCATGCGTTCCTTGATGACATCGATGGGCACCCAGAAGACGCAGCTAAACGCCTCTGCAAGAATGCCGGCCGAGAAGGACGTGAGGAATGGCGCGTCTTGGAAGTGCGGCGACTGCGTGAGCCACTTTTTGCTTTCCTACTCCCTTGACATGAGCCGTCCGAGAGGCGCAGAAGAGGCGGCGAGCGATGTTGCACCTCGTACGACGTCATGTACAGGCACGTGGCCGGCGCTGAGCCGAGGACAACGACGCCAAAGCCCTTGTAGAGGCCGCGCACGCCTTCGGCTCTAATAGCATAGCTTCATGGCCACAAGCGATGGACGAGCCTTTTCGTGCGTACCTCATCGTTTGCGTCAGAACATGCCATGCATTGCGGTACGTGTTGTGCGCCTGGAGGTTGGCCTTGGCCATGTCCATGGGGTGGCAGACAATGCGCCCGAGGATGCCGGCCATCGCACTGCCCTAGGGTCAAGGCCATGAGCGACAGAGCTAATACGAAGGAGGTAGCAGGTACAAGCATCGTCGCTGCCATGGACGCGGGCTGCGCGTCGTCGCCTGCCATCGCTCCCATTTCGGGCCAGATCCAAACACTGCACGCCGCACGCCAGATCTGCGCACGCGTTTTATAGTTTAAACACACTTTAACGTTGATGGCCCACCGACGTCCACCAATCCGAAAGCAGCATTTCGTGGCAAGCCGACCACTGGGAGCTGTAGCGAGCTGCTTGAGCGATCGCTGCATTCTGGCTCATGCCCCGAACTGGCGCGCAGTGATGATCCGCTTCCTCTACGACTGTCCTGCTTTAGTAGTCTAGGTAGTCGACTATCTATGCTCTAATGGCAGCGAATGCGATCACGACGTCAAGCTTTTGATTTTAGCAACCGTGTATTGCTAGCCGTGTACGCCTTGGCTCTGTCTGCCTTGCACTTGGCTCGCCAGTTGCAATGCCACTGCAGTAAAAGTAGCGGGGTTATGGTAGCGTGCGAGGTTGCCAAGCCTCTTCGTGACGACTCCTGGCTTCGCGCCACAACGCACCATAAAACCCACGTTTAACGTGACGTTTAAACAGCTCATAGGATGTATACGGATACTCTGCCATGCACTTGCGGTCCCGCTTGGAGGAGCAAGTAGCATGATCTACCTCGACTACAACGCGACGACGCCCGTCGACAAGGTAGCCATCCTTGCCGCTGCATGGTAGTATGGCTCATGCAACATGTTCGTAGCGTGTCATTTCGGCGCTGACGCAGTGCTTGGAAGAGACGTACGGCAACCCGTCGTCGACGCACCAGCTCGGGCAGGCGGCCAAGGCGGCGCTATGCACCGCCCGCGCACAGGTCGCCGCGCTCCTTGGCTGCCCATCGGACGCGATTCTCTTTGTCTCGGGCGGCACCGAGTCGATCAACTACGTGCTCAAGGGCATGCTGGCGTCGCACAAGGCGCAGCGCCATATCATCACGTCGGCCGTCGAGCACGTGGCCGTCAGCGCGACGTGCAAGTACCTCGCCGAGACGCATGGCTTTGAGATTACGACGCTCCCAGTTGACGCGCTTGGCCGCGTGGCTGTCGACGACGTCATTGCGGCCGTGCGGCCCACGACGTGCTTGATCTCGATCATGCATGCCAACAACGAGGTCGGGACCATCCAGCCGATTGGCGCCATCGCGGCCGCCGCCCGCGCCCACCACGCCGCGCTCTTGGTCGACGACACGCGCGGCTTGAGCCCGCTGCTTCTGCACACGGACGCGAGCCAGTCGATCGGCAAGATCCACGTCGACGTCGATGCGCTCCACGTCGACTTTCTCACGGTCGCGGGCCACAAGCTGTATGCGCCCAAGGGCATCGGGGCGCTGTACATTCGACCTGGCACGCGGCGACTCGAGACGCTCATGCACGGCGCGGGCCACGAGAACGGGCTCCGCGCAGGCACAGAGAACATTCCGTATGCAGTCGCCTTGGGCACCGCATGTGCTTTGGCGCGAGACTATCTGCAGGCGCACCCGCGCGCGCTCTGGACGCTGCGCTCTGCGCTGTACACGCAGCTCCACGACAAGCTACGAGATGTCGACATGGCGGTCAACGGCCCCAGTACCGGTACGACACCGAGATGATTATTGCTCGCGAAAGATAAAGGCCACCGACGGACTCGCTCGCTGTGGCATAGAGCACGATGTACTGCCCAACACGCTCAGCATTGGCTTTGCCAACGTCCAAGCGAGCGCGCTCTTGCACGCCATCGAAGACCGCGTCGCCGCGAGCGCGGGCTCGGCCTGCCACAGCCACGCGACCAGCATCTCGGCCGTGCTCCGCGCCATGCACGTGCCAGCGACGTACGCGATGGGCACGCTGCGGCTCTCGGTCGGCCGCGAGACGACGCTCGACGAGATCAACACCGCGTCGACAATCATTGCCGATGGCGTGCGCCAGCAGCTGCAAAAGAAGCGCCGCGTCGCGTAGCAAGCACGTCAATAGAGAAGGGACGGTTCCTACCCATGCTTGCTGCTACCTTATAGTCTTGTCGTCGTCGTCGTCGTCTTGTGTGCCTGCGTCGTGAACGCCATGCAAGGATGCGGTCGCGCACCCGTCCGTTCCACGAGGCTCGAGGCCGCGTGCGATCGCGGCGTCAAGCGGCTCTGGCCTCGTGCGCGGCTGGACGACGACTGTCGCCAAAGCAGACGCGGTGACAGTACGTGGCCTCGACCTCTCCATCCAGCTGGCACGGCCTCAATCTCTCCATCCCGCTTGGCCGAGGCAAGCTTCGGGACCAGCGGATCGAATCTGGAGGACGTTCGATTTTTTCGTGTTCGAAAGATTTGGTCCAGGAGGATGACATCACGCTTCGAGACGGCTGACGTCGATGGTGATGCAGATCTTAGTTCATGGATCTTGGGCGCTGACGCTACGCTCCTGCGCTAGACGCGACGTGCAGGAGGCGCTGCGTGCAGACAAGGCATGAAGGTGGAGGAAGAGGTAGTAAGTATTGATAGTATTCACACGCACGAGTTGGTGACGAAGAGGATGAGGACGAGATGGTGCTTAGAAGAGCGCTTGGTCTTCGGTGCGGCCAAAGAAGAGCCAGCTCGTAAACTGGTCCCACGTGCATGGCGGCGGCGCAATGCCCTTGGCGGCCTCGGCCTCGACGGCGGCCGCGACGCGCTCCCGCGTCGACGTCGACGTGCGCGACCGCTTGAGGTCGTACGCCTGCCCCACGAGCGCCATGAGGTCGATGAACGCCTTCGTCGGGTTCCACTGCTGGAGAATGCCCATCTCGCCGGTCGCATAGTCCGAGGGAAACTTGTGGTGGAAGTTGTGCCAGCCTTCGCCGATCGCGCCGATGCTCACGAGGAGGTTCTCGACGGGGCGGATGTTGCGGTCGTACGGCTTGTAGCCAAAGAAGTGGGCCACCGAGTTGACGCACCACGTCATGTGGAGCACCCAGACGTGGCGGACGATGCCACCGATCCAGAACCCGTTCGAGGCCGAGCCGAACGCAAGGTGGCCAAGGACCGCGGGCACGATGTAGCACATGAGCAGCACCGAGAGGAGGTAATGCTTCTTCTGGGCCGCGACGACCACGTCCGCATCAAGATCGTCGTACGTCATCTTCTTGCCTTCCTTGAAGACGTCCGGGTGCTTGCGCACCATGACCCAGCCCATGTGGGCGAAGAAGAAACCGCGCTTCGAGTTGTGCGGGTCAGCGGTCGTGTCCGAGCCCTTGTGGTGCACACGGTGGTCGCGCGCCCACTCGAAAATCGAGCCCTGGAACGCCATCGAGTTGGCGAGCATGAGGAAGACACGCAGCGGAAGACGCGCCTTGTACGCGCGGTGCGCCCAGAGGCGGTGCGCACCGGCAGTGATGCCAAGGCCGGATACAAACCAGAGGCCGCCCCAGAGCGTCGCGATCTCGGCCAAGGACGCCTGCGGCAGCACAAAGAGCAGCGCATAGAGCGCCATGGCGTGCCACACGGCGAGCGTGATGACGTTGTACCAGACGACCTCGGCCCAGGTAAAGGTCGGCGGCTTGCTGCTGGGACCGCTGCTTGCGCTCATCGTCGTCGTGTCGGAGGCAACTTGGCAACTGACGTCGGGCCTGGCGCATGAGCAAGCTGGATTTCATTTTGACCAATGGCCTTGCCGAATGCGTCTGATTGGTTAAAATGATCGGTTTCAAAAACGCGGCTGCGTCGACTATACAAATACCAAGTGTAAGGACCACGCTGCCATACAAATGGGCCCATTACACACGCCGACACAAATTTGGAACTGGTGACCAATGCTTTTTCACGCCTGTGTAAAACGTGTGAAATAAGAGACCAGATCCAAGCAGCGACGCCTCACCTTGGGATGATGCCCAAGCTTACGCAGGGCGTCAGCGTCGAAGCCAAAGGATCAAGATCGAGATCGGTAATAGCACAATGCACGCGTATTCGTTCATCATTTGGTACCGCAGGTGCGACGAGAGTGACGGCTTGAAAACGAGATATATTTGGTGTCAATGAAGCGTCGTGCGATGATGCAAGGCCAGGATCTCTCGTTATTGCTTGGCGTTGAGAGACAGGTATCGTTCGGGTGATCTTGCCCATCGATCGAGGCAAGGCGCAAGCAGGCGCAAGCATCGTGTGTGGAGAGTGCAACGGGATAGAACGAACGCATGTCGTCTCTGACATCGATTCAGCAGGTGCGAGTGAAGTTGCAGCGGGTCCCACTTGAATCTCGAGGTACTTAAGTCCCCTTTGTCCTTCTAGCATTTTGCTGCTGCTTGAAAAGAAGCTTTAGCAGTAGGTCGGGTCTCGATTACACGTACGGTGTCGAACGCTGCGCCTTCCTGCCTATGTTGGTCGAATCTAGCGTAAGCGTCCGAGAAGAGCAGCACATGGCGTCGTGAGATCGCTGATGCTCTTTGGCACGAAACGCCGTTGGTGTAGCAACAGCAGCAGCGATTCAGAGCTCCAAGAGCATGGCATCTCGTCCAGCACCAACGCCAACTAAGCTTAGTAGAGTAGCAGCGTGGAGGGACGCATCTCGGAGGCTGCCACGATCCGACGCAATTTTACACGTGTGAAAAAGGGCGAAAAAGACACGACCGACGCACTGCAACCACCTGATATGGCCCATCGATTCTACGTTGCAGCAATTAAAATACGCAACGTTTCTACAATATATAAGGGTAAGACATACAAACACCAAGGTATGACAATCGCCCACACCATATTATTCTTCCAATCGCGCGCCAACTTTTATTTTATTCCTTGATGGACCACCTGGTAGCCAAGGTGGGGCTGGGATTTCACACGCGACTGCAACGCGTGTACGCACGTGTGATAACGCTGTAGCACACACATAGTTTAATACCGTATTACATGTTCAAGGTTAGGTGTACAGATTGTCCATGTACAAGTAGACGATTTTCTAATTGTGATACCTTAAGTGGTTGGTGGCCGCACCACGTGGCGCGCGAATCGAGTGGGTTGCAGAATAAGACCGACACGTGACGTGGCCAATCGGCGGCTGCATCGCGCGTGCGCTGGCAATGTCCCTTCCAGCGCCTGTCTGTGTGGCCGCGGCTGCTTGTGCATGGACACGTGCTGGCGACACCAAGCAGTATATCGCTGCATGGACCCTACACCAAGTGTACTACCCCACGTCAAGAAGGGACTTTCTTCTTGACCCTCGGCCAAGGGCAAAGGCGGCTGTCCGGTCGAATAGACTGATATCATTTTCACTTGATATGGTAGCTTCAATATACCAATTCAGTGCAACACTAAACAACTCATTCTAGTACCCTCCAACTACCCTCCAACTACACTACATTACTACTACTACTACTACTACTACTACTACCTCAGAACGATGTCTTCGCTAGAGCGGAGAGCCACCGAAACCTAGTGCTCCCAGACCAGCAAAGATATCGGCCAAGCCAGGGCGGTGTTCTATCGGCAAGCGCGGAGCTCGACGTGGTGGCTTGGGCTTCTTCTTGGGCCCGAGTGGCCAAAGCCCGACCTCGCGCAGTCGACTGAGCTTTCGTTCTCGGCGTTGTCTGTACGAGAGGTTGTCGTCGTCGTCCGTGAGCTCCTCGATCGTCTCGGTGATGGATGGCAGCCGCGGCGGTGCTGCAAGGATGGCCGACATGGACATGGCGTCCTCACACGGCCACCGCTCCATGTCGTCGACTGGTGCTTCTTCCGACTCGATCATGATGGGCGTGTCGTCGACGCCGCCGCAGCGTGGAAATTCAAACAGGCGGCCCGAGACCGCGCGGCGCCACTTGTCTAGAGCCCGCGCCGCGTCCATCGTTGCGACCTCGACCGTCACGCTCGCTGCGTTGAGTTCTAGCTGCAATTTTCGGATGACTTCATCCGCTGCAGCCGACTCGTGGAGCGACGCGAGAGCTTGGTGCGCTGAATGCTCGACGGATTCGTCAAGAGATGCTTGTGTGGTGGCCTGCAAAGCGATCGAGGCGTCGAGTTGGTCTCGAAGAGTCGCGACCTGCAGTTCAGATTCGTCCAAAGAGGCCTGCGCTGCTGTAAGCTGGCGCTGGTGCTCGGTACGAAGCGCGTCGATCGCGCGAAGGTGGTCGGCGGCCATGACATCCCGCTCGTGCTGTAGAGCTCGAATCGTGGCCTCGGCTGCCGCTGCTTGGGCGCTGGAGGTGTCAAGTTGTTGCTGCAGTGCTGCTGCGGTGGCAGTTGATGCGTCCAGAGACGCCTGCATCACGTCCAACTGGCGCTGTTGTGTGTCTTCAAGAAGCTCCAGGATGGTAGCAGCGTCAAGCTGCGGCAGCTCAATCGCGGCCTCAAGTGATTCTGGCGCGTTGACATCGGTGTCGAGATGATCGTGTTGCTGTTCGTCAGCAGTCGACTGCGTGGTGGTATTTGCCGTGGGTGCATCGGCGGCGACGTCTATCGGCGTGCAAGTGGCGTGGGAATAGATCATGTACGCCAGCCCAGCACTCAAGGCGACCATCGTAGCGCGTCCAAAGTGAGCCGTCATGTTCGTCGTCGTCGTTGATGCAATAATGGTTTATGAGACGCTGGGATTGCACTGTGTTTACAGTGTAAAGGGTTCCAAACGACCCTTTGTACTCGCGCTTTTGTACTACTTGGCGTGTAAAGGGCAGCTCGCAACCATATATTTCCGCATCGAGTGTCGCTCAGAGACCCAGAGCACACTGGAAGACTTCAGACGCTGATATATATCTTGCTTGTGGCCTTTTTAAAAGTGTCCGATGCACGGATGTGATTAATTCCAGCGTATCGTACCTCGGTTTTGTCTGTGAAAGATTGTTCAAGCGATCGCATGCAGTGTATTGAAACAGAGTTTTCGCGACGCTCTCGCATCAACGCGTCGCTTCCAAAGCAGCAACCGTAGCCCTCGTATCTGTGGTCATATGATCGAGTGAGCGTCCATCGGCGACGACGTGCTGCTTGCAGTGGGGCAACGATACCTCGTCCACACAATCCCAATTGCAGAAATACACTGTACGTAGTACATCCAAGACACTGCACGAACCACTGTATTGCGCGCACAGACGGCAGTGGAGGCTACGGCCCCGCGACAGCGTACGCGGACCGGTCGTCCTCGACATACTTTTTCATGTCTTGGTAGTTGAAGAGGAACGTGAGCGAGTAGCCCACGAGCGTGAGGATGCAGGCGAGCTGGGCGCCCGCGCGCATTTGATGGACGGACGTACACTCGGGCGTGCCTACACCCCATCTAGCACCTTGGATCAAATTGTCGGAGTACGTACTGTAGTCCCATAGCTTGGTGGACGTGCTGTTGAGCATCATCGTGGACGTGCAATAGTCGGCACCGAGCTTGAGGTCCAAGCACTAGTACAAAATATACATCGTTCACGGCGATCCAACAACAGAAGAGAGTTGTACCTTTGCAATCGTCAGGTGCTCAAACTCGCAGGACAGTGCGAGGCCGACGGGAAGGTACACGATAAATGCAGCCAAGAAGAGCGCTGCGACCGTGCGCTGGGCCACCCTAGAAGACGACATCACCATTTTTCGTTTTGTTGGAAAACATGTCGTCCCGTACCAGGCTTGGCGCCGCACGCGGGCGACCGCTTGGCGGTCGAGGCCGTCTATCGTGTAGCGCTCGTCTTCATTGCGCTGCTGGTAGATGCGGTACGTGAGCACCGTCTATATACACGATGATGCGACGTCGTCATCGCTTTTGAAGTACGTTGCAGAGCACGGCGAGGGCTTCGAGGCAGAAGAACGCATACGCCGATGCATTGTGCACGCTGGGGAACCGCGCGGTATCACAAATGCTCTAGTATCAATGTACGACAGGCAAAATGCACTCGCAGGACGCACCAGAATCGGCAGCGCGAACGCCGAGAGCATACCGCAGACAGCGACGAAGGCGCGGAGGCACTTGTGGCAGCCCGAGGCGGACGACGCCATTGCAGACGACTGGTAGCAGTAGTTGAAGAACCTAGCCATGCTCTGGCATACGCAACGTGGCGGCCATCATGATATTGTACCACACGAAGAGGAGGCTCGCGGCCGTGAGGCAGAGACCGACGACAAAGACATAGTAGGCGGGCGGATCGCGGCCCATGTCGGAGAGGAACGGCCATGCGAGGCCGCCGACGTAGATGCCTTGGGACTTGGCGATGGCCACGCACGTGATGAGGGTGACGACGACGGCGGTCGTCGCGACGACGGAGCAGGCGCTGCGGGCGCGGTTCATCGCTTTTTAAAACAACCCCGAGCAAATCTTTTGAAGATGAGCCAATCAACGTCGTCGGGTGCGCAAGTACGAGCCAATCCGGTGCGACCAGCAGCTGGAGTCAGGACGGTTTCGACGCGGGCACAGTATGGTATACAAAAACCAATATATTCGAGAGCTTCCAACGCCTTGTGCTCACTGCTTGGTGCTGAGCTCATTTGCTGGCCATACGAGGCGTCGTATAAATTCTACATGCTTGTACTGGTAGTGTGTAGTGCTGTAGTAGAAAGTTAGTGTATGTATTTTGTGATCCGCGTCGAAAACGTGGCTTTTCATGGGCTGCTACTCGAGAGCTGCCTGGCTGGCAGCGCCGAGCGGTTTCTGATTGGATATAGGATATTGTACATGTACTTGCTAGCATGTTGCGCCAACGTCTGACGCAAAGCGAGGATGTCGCTAACGTGATCGAGGTATAATGGACCACGATCTCTACCCTTGCATTTCGTGGAGGCCTCGCTGATGCTGCACCACCGAAGGGCTGCGTGGTAGTACACAACACCCCCACCGCAACACCCCTCATTTTGCACCCGCTCAATTGTGCTTTCAGGTGTGCGACTGCGGCTGGACTTGCTCCAAAGGACCCCTTGTTAATAATACAACACCATCTTCATACCGCATTCGGTTAAAATATGTCGTCGCACGTTGCATCTCGATTCTTTTAGATGGCATGGTGACTCTTCTCCTGTGAAACCGAATAAATATTTGTTTTTACAGGAAGTTGCCCACGCATCGCGCCAGGGGAGTCGCCAAACCGAGCCCGAAACACGTTTCGCTCCAATTTGGCATGTCGATAGAGGACACTTTAAGGTCCCAACGCGCTATGCCATTCGATCGATCGAGGCTTATGGGCCGAGATATTCAAACGAAAAGACGGCTACTTAAATGTAACCCATGACCATGGACGAGCTTGGTGGTCGATTCCTTTCAAACTCTGCCGAAGGATTCATGCCAAAAGAAATCTTCTCGACGACATACGTATGGTGCTTGCAATCCAATCTGTCGATCATTTCTTGTTGTGGATGGGATGTATGCACACAGACATCAAGTTCAATTTGTGAGCGAGCGATCAAGCTCACGTCCCCTGAAATACATGGACCAGATTCGCATATACCTGTTCGAATACCTGCAGCAGGACGAGGGTGCGCTTTCCAATTTGCTAAATAACGTTAAGATGAAAAGATATAGGTTCTAATAAATTTAGGGGTGTAAAAGGTATGCTTCTTTGAGTGTATCGCCTTCGTCGTTTTAGCAGCAGTCGGTGGACGATGTGGCGTGCGTCGGTGCCGTGAGATCGAGCCCGGACAGGGTGCGGCCGCGGCTCTCGAGAGAAAGCGACTGCGTCCGGTGCACGGTCGTGAGCAAATCACGGAACGCGCGCTCGACGTTCGCGCCGGTTTTCGCCGACGTCTCAATGTAGTTCATGTGATGGGCGGTCGCGAATTTCTGCGCCTCGGCCGTCGACACCAGGCGCTTGCTTGGCTCGACATCCGCCTTGTTGCCGACCAGGACGGCGGCGAGGCCGGGCTCAGCAACCTACCACCTTGTGTAAGATGACAAATATTAAAATAGCGCGATGCCTGGAGGAGCTGGTCCAGCCAGCGCTGGACGCCTTCAAACGAGACGAGGTCGCTGACGTCGAATACGAGGAGAGCTCCGACAGCCTTGCGGTAATACGTGCCCATCATGGCATGAAAGCGCTCCTGGCCTACAAAAGATCGCGCGTGAGTAGACTCGAACCGGCGACGAGGACGCACCGGCCGTGTCCCAGATCTGCGCCTTGACATTCACGCCGTCAATCTCCATCACATGCGTGAGGAACTCGACGCCAATCGTGGACGCAAAGTCGGTGCTGAACTCGCCCTTGTTGAGGCGGCTGAGTAGGTTGGTCTTGCCGACACCCGAGTTGCCCAGTAGAATCACTAGATGGAAATCCGTCTCCACCGGACAGTTGATAGTTTGATAGTACACCTTTGTTGACGGACGGTTTGGCCGGGACGGCAGCGACTGGCGCGACTAGCGACGCGGCGCGACGCGGCACCTCGCGGCACGGCGGGTTGGCGACAAAGTTGGTGCCGTAGCTACAAAGAATAAGTGAGATCATGTCGAGGCCGACTGCCGTACTTTTTGTCGAGCTCGACGTAGAGCCAATGCATGCGCCCGTCTTGATAGTACGTGACGAGCGCGTCGACGTCCTTGAGCTTCTCGGGCAGATTCCGCTCCGTGTAAAATTTGGTCAAAAATTCCTTGGGCGTCGGTGGCACGTCTGGCAAGAGGTTGATCTTGGACACAAACTTGGTGATGCTTGATGTCACGTCGTCCAACGTGAGCGACGGACGGGTTTGAAGTGGCGGCGTTGCCTCGATGGCCGTGTACGGCGGGGTCGGCGTCGTCGTTGCCGGCGTGACGATGTCGAGGGGCGCGTGGGTCGGAGACGGTGTGGCCATCGAAGCGCGAAATCAAAACTTGCCCTCTCCAGCGCATGGCTTGTCTATTTCGGGTGGCCATGGATGGATGGATCCATCGTACCGGGCAACATGGCGCCTCTGGGATGGAAATGACGCACGCGGATTGGCTGCGTTTGAAAACCGACGTGGCGACATCCAATCAAATGCGAAGGTTTGACGCGCCACGAGCGGCGACAACGATGTTATGGATCCTGCTCGTTTCGAGTATAGTAAATACCACGCGGACGATAGCGCCCTTGCATCGGCGGAAGCATGAGCTGGGCCTCTATGTGCAGGGTTGACGTTCTCTAATCGTTCGGGTGGACTAGTACAAGTAGTTCGTCATGAATAGCCATCCGATTCTCGTGTAGCGGTTTGGACACTGGTTTAGGAACCGAGGGATTCCTCTGTTTGACACTACGTGGACAGCTCGCTACTGCGCGGCTCCCTGTAGTGACAATGGTCCATGAGGTCAACGCTGGAAGGCATGCCCCAGTGATGCCAACATGACGGTGTACAGGTCCTTTCATGAGCGACCAGCCGAGCACTCCTCGGGTAATATCCCGGCGTTGCACTCTAGCGAAATCAACCTGAATAAAAGCGTCCACGGATGGGCGGCTCTTGTGAGTGCCAACGAGTGCTTGAAGCCGCCAGTGTCCACGACAAGGTCGTCGTCGGCCCTTGTCGTCCGCAACAGCCACAGCAAACACACATCCGCACAGAGTATATTCGCAGAACGTGCTTTCGCGTGACTCGCATCGTTAATCATTACAGAGAGTTGGCCGCTTCAATAAATGGTTCGCATGGTGGACGTTGAAGCTGCAGAGACGAGGTTGCGCATCTGTGGACACTAATTGAGAGGCTGCGATGACCATACAAAGGCTACAAGCTATTAGCATGCCTCATTTGATACTAAAACAATCGATCGACTTGGCGACTTCAGAGTGTCGACTTGCACCGAGCGATCGTGGTAGGCAAAGGTCCAGTACAAGGAACCCTTGTCCAGCCGACAAGGGATGTGTCACGTCCAGGAGCCATGCAACGCACCAATCCGCGCGCATGCGAATCTGATTTTGCACCAATGGAAAAATCCGACGCTTTTCGACCAATCCGTGTGGGGCGCTCGGCGCTTGCAAATCTTTCCGCCACTGACGTTTCGTCAACCCGATCGAGCCATGGCCGCGGTCCTCTTCCAGATCCACGCTGCGGCGCCGCTCACCGCCGACGACCGCTACGTCGCCGTCGTTGGCAACGTCTCTGGTACGGGCCGCTGATCTCGTCGCCCACGCAGCCTCTCATCCGCATGCCTAGAGCTCGGCGCATGGGACGTCGCCAAGGCCGGTACCCCGACGCCGCCATGCACCCGCCGCCAGCGCTCATCCTTCCTATAGTTCCGCTCAAGAAGCATGTCGGCACGTCGACGCTCTGGGAGGCAACGCTCGAGGTGGCCATGTACGCGCTTATCGAGTACAAGTACATTGTGCTGGACCGCGCGGGCGGGCTCGTGCTTTGGGAGTCGCTGCCCGGCAACCGCACGCGGGTTGCCGGCGGGACCAACGTGGCGCTGTACGAAGCATCTCTGTGTCTACTGCCATGGTCCTATGCGGCGCGCGTAGGCACAAGCCGGTCACGCAAAGCTCAATCTTTGTCGCGCCCGCGGGACCCGGTACGTTATTGTCGCATCTGGCCTCGACGTGGTAATGACAGCCAATGCGGCGACTAGTGCCTGGGCCACGCGTGCCCGAGCTGGCCGTGAATGGCAACACGAGCGGCCATTTCGAGCACATGTGCTGTCGTACGAACGTGCAAGACCAGCCGTACTGGCAAGTCGACCTGCTCGCGGTAGGCTCGCCTTGGTCGGCGCACGAACGAAAATTTTGCTTGCGTAGAGCACACCGCTGGCGAAGCTCGTCCTCTGGAACCGCCAGGACATGTTCTTGGACCGCCTCGTGCCGGTGTGGCTGCTGCTATCCAACACGCCATTCGGCGACGTCTCGTTGGAGGCCGCGAAGAAGCAGGCGCTGGCCTCGATGCGGTAGACATATCGATATATTCTTTTTGTTGTTCAATTTGTCACATGGGACTAGGTTTGCCTCGGCGGCGACGCAGTTTGAATGGCCGGTGACGACGACGGCGCGCTATGTTCGCGTGCAGCACGAAGCCGCGCACACGAGCTTGCAGTTTGCGCAGCTCCAAGCGTTTACGCCGACGCACTTGGCGCCGCCGGTACGTTCCCTTACGGTCCGTGCGTCGCTGGAATCGTCGTTTTAGGTCCTCGATGGCTGGTTTGGTCTTGACAATCGCGCGCTCGGCGATGGCCAGTCCCACATTGACGTTTGCATCTCCATTTGGGTACCCATCTTAAGCAATGGCGGTGTGTAGGGGCAATGGCTCGCACCGGGGGCGACGCCCGAGCTCCGCCTCATCTTTGGAAGGTGCGTTGTCTGCCTTGTCACTGTATTTTCCTGTATTTTCCTGTCTTTTCCTGTATTTTTTTGTCTTTTCTGTCTTTGACAGCATTTGTCCGTGTCGGTTCGGCCAGGTCCTAATGACGTGCTAGCTTTGATAAGAAGCCGTCCGTGACCTTTACGGACAAGGTGCAGCGATCCATCTACCTCCAAGCACGTGTGCTCGGGCATCCGTCGACATCGATCGTCCACGCCCCGTACTCGGCGGATTTGCGTGCTATCGATGTTGCGATGCCGACGCCGCACTTGGATCGAGAGCTCCTTGGCAATGCGCTGCCGCTGCCGACCTCGCTGTCCCGAGGTCTCGACCACGTGTCGCTGCTCACGACGTTGCCACCCCACGTGCGTCACGAGCTCACGGCCAAGCTCGAGCGCATCTCGTTTGTGGACGCGCAGCCCATTCTTTCGATCGGCCAAGACCGCCACCACCTGCTCCTTGTCGACGCAGGTGTCGTTGCCGTCACAGGCCCGACGACGACGCAGGGCACGGCGACCTTTCTCGAGCTCGGGCCGGGCGCGTACTTTGGCGAACTGGTTGGACTTTGCCGTGGCCGGCGTGGCATGGGCTCATCGAAATACGTATGTAGGCCCTTGTCAGCGGCGCCAACCGCAGCGCGCAGGTCGTTGCGAAGGGCGCGGTGACGCTCTCGCGTCTGCATCGCGACGACTTTGCAGCTGTCTTGGCTGCGCATGGCCTCGACGCGACGTCGCTGCTTGCAGCGCACGCAGACGGTATCGCGGCTTCGCTGCCGCTCTTGACGACGACACCCTCGCCCAAGACACCGTTCGTGGCCCAAGACACACTTCAGGTAGACGACGGTTGCAAGGGACTCGGAGGATCGACGTATGATGATGCTAGGTGTTTCGCCTCGGGCATCTGCCGCCGTCGGCGTCGGTGGCGATTGAGGTGGTCGATGTCGCCACCGAGACCGTGCTTGGCACGAGTGTGCTCGTGGCGTCCCAGCTCCATCGCACCAACGGCGCGGTCTCGACACCGCTGCTCTCGCCGTCGTTTGCTGGTATGCACCGCCCCTTTTCCAAATGGACACGATGGCATTCTGATGTACGACCCTTTCTCTCCCGGTAGTGGTCGGCGAATTGCTGTTGCGGTACCTGCATATTCGGCCGTTTGTGCACAAGGACAACACGCTCGCATCGGCGTTCCGCACCCAGTGGCTTCATGGCCCTGCGCTCGACATGGGCCACCGCGGTCTTGGTCGATCCTACTACCAGGTTGGACGCAGCTTTTCGATGTTTCTGATTTTTTTTGATTTCTTGCATTTTTGAGATTTAGATATTTGGAGAGTTTGAATGATTGATTATGGTCGACTAGGCGTTCGGGTACCGTACGTCGCACATCCGCGAGAACACGCTCGCGTCCTTCGTCGTCGCCGGCCTCCATGGCGCCGACTGGATCGAATTTGACGTGCAATTGTCTAAAGACCGTATCCCGGTCGTGTACCATGATTTCTTCTTCAAGGCCGCGCTTGAAGACCGTCGCGGACGGTCGCCGGCGGCGTTCACCAAGACGGGGCTCCACGACTTGACGCTTGCGCAGCTCAACAACGTCCAGTGGCGCCACGGCAAGTCGGTCACGGACGGCCCGCGCCTGCAGCACCTCGTGCGCAAGCACTGGCTCAAGCTCGTGCAGCCCAAGGCAAAAAAGCCGAGTCCCCCGACGACGACGACGACGACGACCTTGCCAACGAGCGACGTCGACTGGGCAGCGCTCTCGGAGCGGTTTCCAACGCTGGAAAACTTGCTCACGCACGTCCCCCCCTACGTGGGCCTCAACGTCGAAATCAAGTACCCGGTGGACCCGCCGGATGCCGCCAGTCTCCGGAGCCTCGACGCGTTCGAGATGAACGCGTACTTGGATGCGATCCTTGCGTGCATTTTCGAGCACGCGAACGGCCGGCGCAACATTGTCTTTTCGTGCTTTGAGCCGGACGTGTGCGTCATGCTGCGGGCCAAGCAGACGCGGTACCCGGTCTTCTTTCTCACGTGCGGCACCGACGTACGTCCCCTCAAGTCGATTCTACGCGAGGCTGATGCGTGCACGGATAGATCACCGGTCAAGTGCCGGATGTCCGAACCGTCTCGCTCGAGACCGCGGTGCCGTTTAGCCGCATGGAGCAGCTCCAAGGGATTGTGACCAACTCGCTGCCGCTGTTTACGAAACCCAAGTGGATCCGCCACATCCGCAACGACCAGCTGCACCTCTGGACGTGGGGCAACCACAACACGGGCCATGACAAGGTGCAGTTTCAAAAAATGCATGGCGTCTCGGGCGTCATCTCGGACAACGTCGGCGACCTCACCAAAGTCGACAAGAAGCTCCGCCCGCGCGATGCCGGCGCCAGCATGAGCTAAGTGCGGTCGCTCCTTTGCATTGCAGCAAGAAACATCATTTCGTGTGTCCTCGTCTGGTTTGCTGGTACTGCCGTTTAGGATAGATCCGATGGCCTGGATAGATCCAACGCGATGATCGCGACCTCGCCTTGCGCATCATTGGTGACTGGTTGCGTCCCGTGGCACAAGCCACGTGGGTCCAAGAGGCCACTTGGTGAACTGTGACAACGGCGGCCGCCGACAAGGTCCCAACAACGTCCGCTGCTCGCGCGTCGGCTGCATGGCCGGTCTACAAATCCTGTGCAACTTGTCTCTCCTTCCACTGGAATGGATTGGAATTGGTTCTCGCCACCGCTAGCATTGTGGTGGTCCGTTCTTGTCTCCTGGCGCCCGCACTCGAGATCTCCAAAAGACGGGAGAATCTGGGCAGGGTGCAGCAAGAGACAGCCGTAGTACGACCTTGGGAAGCTTGGATAGGATCGTGCGCTTACACCAGCTAGCAACACCGCATCGTCTCGTCGAACCGTCCCACAACATTACCTAGTCCCGAGGACGTAAATCTTGTATCGGTACGCCAACGCGCCGAGTGTTTCAAAAACCATCGCCCATGCGGTATGATATACTATCAACGTATCAACGTATCAAGCAAAAGCTACTCGTCTTTCTTGAACATCTTTTTGAACATGCCGCCAATCTTGGACTTGCGCTGCTTCTCGTCGTCGTAGTACATGGAGCTTGCGCTCGACTGGCGCATCTTGGCCTGCGGGTGGGCCCAGTTGGTCGCCGCCGTCGTCGCCGTCGAGCCTTCGCCGATCGAATACGCGTCCGAGTGCCGGTCGTCCATCTCCAACTCGTGCCTACAGTCCGACATCGTTGCCACGTCGGTGTCTTAGAGGAACTTGGTACGTCGTTGTCATGGGTGGCGCGCTGCCGTCGAAGCAAGCGCGGACTTTGGCAAGGACATCGGGCGATACGCGGGCGTCTCGAAGCACGTGGAGCACATGCTACATGAGATAGAACCTCAATCCTTCTGAAACAAGACTCCAAGGACGTGTACATCTTGCGTGCTCTCGTCGTGGAGCGTCGAAGCTTTTGAGAGCCGGACCTCTTCCTTGAGGTCGTGGACTTGCTTGATGTACTTCTTCATCTTCTCTTCTTGGCTCTTGATGAGCGCTGCGTGCGTGCTCATGAGTCGCAGATTCGCTTTCGATTGCTGCTTGTTGTGCTGGTTAAGCGCTGCAAATGACGCGCCAGCCGCCGTGTACGCTTCCTTGATGCGCTTGTTTTCCGAGCGAAGCCCCTCGAGCTCATGGGACGCCGACGCGTGGAGGTCACGCCACTTGGTCACTTGCATTTGCAGCGTCGCGAGCATGCGGCCCGAGTCGTCCTACGCAAATCGCATCAGGCATACCATTCGCGAAACAAATCCGCAAAATTTGAAAAAACACGAAAACAAAACGAAAAATCAAAATCACACAAAAGAGGCCAGTGTACCAAAAGCGAGAGGTCGTCGGCGCTGCCACGTGCGAGCGACGACGGTCGTTGCTCGTCTTGGAGCTGCTGCTGGAGCGTCGAGTTGGCCGCTTCCATTTGCGCTCGCATGGCCTTTTCTTCGTCCAAGCGCAGTTGCAGCACGTGCAGTTCGTGCTCGATGCTCTGCTGCTTCGCGAGCTCGTCCGCCTCGAGCTTGCGCTTAGCATCCAGCGCGCGTTGTTTGATTTGGCCTTGGATCGCGAGAACGGCCGCGCGGAGACGCAGGTACGCTTTCTGGGCCTTGTACGTTCGCCAGTTGCGCTGCAAGACGACCGCGCTCGTGTACAGCTTGTGCTGACGGAGCGCGGACCGTGCGTGGCGCCCACG
>NW_012156466.1:29874-48153 GCF_000151545.1 Saprolegnia parasitica CBS 223.65 | reverse complement strand
GTTTCTGACGACGCCACAGCGACTGCAAGAGAATGCAGCGACGCCGCACGAGCTGGAACCGGCGGTGGCGCTGGTGACAGCGAAAGTTGGCCTGCAGGCGGACAATGGCCGATCGCACGCGCGTGAACATCTTGCGCACGCGGTACCTACCCGTGATTGCAGTCAGTTTCCCGTCTCCCCATATCGTATCAATGTTGCGACGTATCAAGGTAGCAAGGAGGTGCGTACCCTTTGAAGACGCGCTGGATCGCGATCGCGCGGTCTTGCACAAAGAGGATGCGACGGTGCTCGAGGTCTTCGAGAACGTTGGCGGCAAAGTACATGTGGTGCGAGCCCATGACAAACGTGTCTTTGGATTCGGGCGCGTTCAAGAGGCCCGACGCGACCGTGACGCACGCAGTCGCGACGGTGGCCCCGGATTTCGGCGGCGCGTCGTCCTTCCACATGACAAAGAAGCGCTGGAGAAAGCGCTCGTGCGACATTTTGTTGGGAAAGGCCGCGCGCGAAATGCGAATGGCTTCGACGACGCCGGCGCAGCGCAGCTGCTCAATGACGCCATGCACATCAAAGAGCGTGCTCGATTTCGCACTGTTGGGCTTGATGCACCGAATGTAGTGCGTCTGCGTATCGCTAATGTCGGCCATGAGGCCCGTGAGCTGCGCCTTGAACTTGGAAATGACCGTCTCGCCTAAAATCCCGTCATTCAAATGATTGCGTATTATCCAGGTATCCAGGATACCCATAAACGACGCAGTCGACATGCGACGGCCGCCAAGGCCACTCGGTTTCTTGCTCGGCGACGGCTCAAAGACACTCGTGAGGATGCGATTGCCACTCGCGCCAAGGAGCGCAACGACGTCGGACGAGAGCGCGTCCTTGTTTGTGTCGACGAACGCTTCCACGTTGTACATGACCGTGCCTGCATAGTGCCGCAAGGCAAAGTGTGCCGAACTCAACTACCTCGCTTGATAGCTTGATGCATTGATGAATTGATAGATTGATACCCGCGCGCGCTGCTTGTCCAAACGTGGGTTGGCGTCGTGACTCGAGAGCACTTTGGAGCAGAACGCGAGGTCGTTGCCCATGGGTCGAATGCACTCTTCGTTGAGCAGCGAGATGACGCCAAGAGGCGCTTCGAGCATGTCGAGCATGTCTTGGTTGTCGCGGAAGCTCACGTACGTCCACCCGAGGCCTTCGCGCGTGTACTCCTACCCATGTTTCTGCTCGCACTATCAATGTATCAAGTAGCGACGTACGTCCTGGACGCTCTTGAAGACGTCGTGCGTAAACTTTTGCTGCAGCTTTTCGTTGGCAAAGTTGATACAAAACTGTTCAAACCGGTTGGTCTCGAACGCTTCAAAGCCAAAGATATCGAGCAGATCCATGTGCCCGACCGTCGCGTCGTCGTTCGAGATGCTCTCGTTGACGCGCTGGACGAGGTGCTTGAAGAGGCGCGCGTACACTTCTTTCGCGAGCGCATCGCGGTTCGCCGTCGCTTGGTCGATCGTCAACGGGACGACGTACACCTCCATGCGCGCCTTGACGGTCCGGCTGCAGAGCGCGCTGCCGAGGGCCGTCGGGTCGGCTTGGAACCCAAGGAGGCGGCACGCGTGCGCCCAATGCGGCGACGCCGTGATCGGCGCGCACTCTTCGGCGTTCTCGGCCTTGGACGCAAACGCCACTTGCCCCAGGTGCAGGATGCCGGCGAGCGCATTCAGGAGCGCCATTTGCTCGTCGACCGAGACGCCGATCGTGGAGAGCGCATCTCGGGTCGTCTGGTACCGTGCGGCGTCTGTCTCGCCGTCTAGAAGCAGCGGCGGCGCGTCGTCGCGAAGGTAGGTAAACGTCGTCTCCGAGAGCGCCCACTCGGGCTCCTTTGACGCCTTGAGCTGGTAAAAGATGTGGTAATTACGCTCGGACGCGGCTTGATAGATGACGCGGGACTTCTCGAGGAGGTAGTGCCTGCACTTGGCGCCGACCATGCGCTGGTCCGCGTCAAACTGCAGCTGCGTAAACTTGCCAAACCGACTCGAGTTGTCGTTCCGAACGGTCTTGGCGTTGCCAAAGGCTTCGAGGAGCGGGTTGGACTTGAGGACCTTGTCGATGATGCTCATGTTGGGGTCGGTGCTCAGACTCGCAATGTGCTCCATCATGATCTTGACGGTCTCGGTCTTGCCAGCACCCGACTCGCCGCTGACGAGGATACCTAGAGCATGTAGCAACCGAGTGAGCACGTGGAATGATGATGATGCGCGTACTCTGCGGGCGGTCGTAGAGGGCCATCGATTCGAACGCCGCGGCGCTCGTCGCGTAAACGTGCGGCGGGAGGCCCGACCGGTCGCCAGCGTACAGCCGCTGCGTCTCCTTCGAGTAGAGGTTGAGCCACGCATATGGGTTGATGGCGACGACGATGCTGCCCGTGTACGTGTACGGGCACTGCTGCGCAAAGCGCGTGCGGAGGTTAAAACGATCGCGGCCTCGTGCAAATGGTTGAGCGAGCACATGTCTTCGACGCCCACGTCGCGCTGCATCGTCGAGCCATCCTTCGTCTCGTGGGTGTTCTGCAGCGGGAGGGCTTCGGGCATGCCCTCGTCGCGCAGGTCGATCCACTTGTCGGCGCTCGTCATGGTGGCTTCATCGAGGATGCGCACCAGCAGCCGCTTGCCGCCATCTTCGACGCGCATGACCGTCGCCGGCGCCCAGACTGCCTTGGCGTCAGGGACATATACCTTGGCACCATATACCTTGGCACCTTCCATCTTGGTCTTCGAATCCGTAGTGGCCTGGCAGGCCGAATATCCAAACTCTACAGGCCTTTGTTCTGAAATAGTGTTGGCGAAGTCGGCGAAAACGCACGTAAATGGTGTGCATCGGCATGGCCTCGTCCTTGGCACCGGTGGAGGAGTCTGTACAGCGGGATGGCTGGTGGCGTGCACTCGGTACAAAGCAAAGGCGCCCTCTCGACGAATGCGCCAACGTCCAACTCGTCGTTAGCTCTTGAATGCGGCTACGCGGCGCCAACGTAAGGCTGGAGAGGGCGGTGCCAACGTCCGCCACAGCTCGTTCAGGAGTACTCGACATCGTTGTCTGCTGCATGCGGCGTCCTCGTGCACAAAGGCGCCAGCTCTTGGTGCATGCTTGTCGAGTAGAGGGACAGCACCCGCGAGCGTGCAATTTGACTCGTACACTATTTGGAATTAAAAAGTGCAATCTCGCCAGCAAGGACGCGTGCAGGGACATCGATGACGTGGCTGCGTGCTCGGCTCGTTCCTAGTTGCTTCTTGATCGACGTACTGGCACGACCGGTAGATGGCAGGCTGGCTCGTCTGCTGCAGGATATGCATTGGACCAATCACACGCCGCGCTGGCGAGCCAATCGGCGTCGGCGGTTTCCCAGACCGCCTCGACGGGACAGTGCCATGGATCTCACGCTCGTGCTGCACGAGACGACGCCGCTGGACGTGGCAGCCATCGTCGACAGCGACGTCAACTTCCGCGCGGATGCGCTCGCCGTCACGGACGGGTCTGTGCTCATCGTCTACGCCAACGTGAGCGCGAAGCTGGAGGTACGCGGCCTGCGACAGCCGACAATTCATGCCACGTGGTCGCCTAGCGCCGCCTCACGCTACCCGCCGCCGACGGCGAGCGCTTTCTTCGACTGATGTATATCGAATGGGTACGTGGCGTCAACGGATACGCGGTGGTGGCTCCAAGCCAAGGCGTAGATCAACGCCTTCCTCGTCCTGAGTCAGAAAGGCTCGACGATTTATCGCAAATTTCTAAGGTAGTACGCCGCTCGATGGGCGCTCGCCGCAGCGTTCAACCTGCACGTGGCTAGTGCGACGGCCAGTACCCTTGACGATGCCACGATCCTCTGCGCCGACGGTCGGTTGAATGGAAATATCGTCCTTTCTCAAATAAATTCTAGGCAACGTGCTCGACTGCGTCAAGAACAGCGCCCGCCATGAAGTGCTTTCAGCGGATACGCACGGCGGCCTCAGAGTGTGGTCGGCTCGGATGCGCCCGCCGACAGCGGCGGCAAGCCGACGGCACGATACCGTCAAGTGCCCGCAGCGGCTGCACATCCAAGACACAAAGGTAGTTCCATGCCTTGTCGATCGTCCGATACATGGACGACTAGAGTACCGTGTGGCACCGGGTCTGCGTCGACGACGACAATCAGCGCATTTTTGCGGCATCGCGTCGGAGCATTCGCATTTTCGATGCCGTCTCGGGCCATGTTCTCGGGCGACTGCCGAAAGCCACCGACGATCGAAGCGTGCGCTTCCTCTTGTACGTGCCGCCGACGCGCCACCTCATTGTCTACGCGGAGGAGGCTGCGCGTTTCGATGTCTGGGCCGTCCACGACGCAGCCAAAGGCATCGCCCTCGTCGACGACACACCGCTGGCCGCCTGTGCCAACGTTGTGGCGCTGCGGCTCACGACGGTCCTCGACAGTCCGTCAATGACGCGCTGTGACGCCGCTTTCGTCACCAAGCCAGGTAGACGTCCTTGTACTGCAAACGTTGAGCTGGATGCGACTAGGATTCGGGAGCCTTGTTGTCACCGACATGGCGGGGCATGTGTCCCTTTTCCGCGTCGAGACGAGTGGGTATAGCTTGAGCGTTGCTAGCTTTACCGTGCCGACTCTTCGCCTCCCCACGTCGCCTATCATGTCAAGTTGGACAGCCGACACTGGTACGTGCCAATCGTACAAGTTGACATTTTTGACATTTTTTCATTTTTTCATTTTTTCATTTTTCATTTTTTGCGATCTAGCGCCGGTGTGGACGGGGGTTCACTGCAATTTTCACTTCGCGACGCGCAACTATATCAGTCTATTGCAAGCCAATGGGACCCTCGCGCAGTTGGAAGTGCTCTCGCCCTCGTCGACATCGCGTCTCTTGACGTCGTCGTCGCGCCTGTACAACCTGCGGGTATTCTGGATGCCATCCGATAGTTTCAATCAAGTTGAACGCGGCTAGGATTTCGGGTTCACCAAAGCCTCGCGGGGCACAGCGTGTCGCCGCGGCTACGTTCTCTTTGGGAACGCGGTGGCGCAGGTGTTTGAAGACGCATGCCTCGCAGTCTCGGCGCTCGCAACCGACCGCAACGACGGCGCTGAAATCCAAGACAGCTCCAACCCGATCATAACCTTTCTCGACTATGCACCGCTCCTCGGCAAGTGCGTCGTTGGCTGGTCCGACGGTGCAATTGACCTCTTCACCCTCACGGGCACGCGCTGGAAGCTCTTGAAGCGGCCGTCCGGTGCGCATTATTGATGATAAAAGAAACTTGATAGCTTGATACATAGGTGTGATCGCCGACTGCGTCTGTGCGTTTGCCCATGTGCCGCAACGCACCATCGACGGCGAAAGCTTTCTCTTGACCGCCGGCGGTGCCGATGGGATCGTCGATACGTGGCAGCTCCACGGCCATGCTGCCACGTACATCGGGCCTATGGCCGCGCACACCGACAGGTCCATCCAACTCTATCCAACCCGATTATCCAATAAAAGATAATAGTGTGCTCGCGATTCTAAGTCCGACCGCGTCGGCCAAGCCGCCGGGGGAGCGCCGCCGAGCACGATGGTGACGGCTTCGTACGACGGCAACGTCAAGCAGTGGGACTTTCTGGACGGGCAATGGCTGCTCGTGGGCTGCTTTCGGACGCTGTCGAGCCACCTTACTGTCGCACGCGGCCTCGAAATGAACTACATTTGCACTGGGTCGGACGAAGGCAGTGTCGAAGTGTGGAAACTCCCCATGGCAGCGCGTACGATGCTTGATTTTTCTCTTGATTTTTTTTGATTTTTGAGCATTTCTCTCAATTTTAGCGCTGCATTTCGGCACGTCCAAGAAAGCAGTTGTGCACATCGCGCACGCGCACGCCCGACCGATCGCTGACATTAACGTGCACCAAATGCTTGGCGCGACCCCGGACTTGGACGTAATGGACACCCTATCTGTCTTGTTTTCGATGGACAATATTGTGTTGGTAGTGCACGCTCCTTGCCACGTCGGCCAAAGACGGCTCGATCCTGTTTTGGCTCTTTGGCACGTCGCTCGACGGCGCGTCGTTGCTCTCGTTCCAAAGCATCGCGACGAGCCAGCCTCTGTGCGGCACGTTTTTTCAGCCACCGCCACACCGTACGACGGTCTCCTCGCCTTGGTCTCTCCTTACGCTGTCGGCGTAGCGGCCACTTGACCTTTGTCGGGTGCTTGCCCCACAGCCTCGACAAGCTCTGCGTGCTACCGAGCTCTAAAAAGGCGCTCGTGGCACTCGCTCTCGAATCGTCGGCGCCATCGAGCGTCGACGCGCCAGTGTCGCCACCTCGTTGTCCGCCGACAGAGCTCCTCCCTTCGATCCCGGACGTGCCCGACACGGGTGCGTCCCTACTTGTTTTTGCTTGGTAGGGAACCACGTTTGGTTGCTTAGATAAGGAGTATCTAGTCCACGTTGAAATGACGGCGCCCATCGTCGAGCTCCACATGGACGTCGACGAGAACGACCGGTCCACGACGCGCCATACCCTCGTGGATACGGTAAACTACTTTCCTTTTTTTGAAAAATTGTGAACAAAAGAGGTGGAATAGGTCTCGTTTCACAGCGCCACGTCGGCCGATGGGAGCGGCGTCTCGGCAAGGGACGATACTGCCACCACCCTATTGAACGCGAAGGCGCAACCGGTTTGACATGCAACGAGGATGCGCGCGGACATGTGTGTTTCTAGACGCCGATCGAGCCGAAAGCGCGCACCAAAGCAAAAACGCACACCCCGTGGCTGCCTGCCGCGCTTGCCCGCGGCGCCCCCCGCGTGTACAAGACCAAGCCGCCACCTTTGGACGCGACGCATCAACGATTGAACGTCGTGTCGGCATACGGCGTTCAAAGCGAGCACAGCGATAGTCTCAGCATGCACTACCCGACCTACAAGCTCGACACGACAGCGCGACTTCGCAAAACGGCGCTTCAAAACAACCAACTCCCCCTCGTACGTCCTCCTCCGATTGTGACAAAAGTTGTCTATCGTCGTATCCTTAATGGTTGATTATGATGTAGCCGCTCTTGGAACACAAAGAGGCGCTGCCCCCCGAGGTGCACATCATCGACGTTGCGGTGCGCCCCGCGTCCATCGACCATGGACCGGCGTTCTGGCTCCAAGCGCAGTCGAAAGCGGTGGTACGATACACACGAATGGATTGCAGACAAGCGAAGCGCTTTGACCATTGGAGTAGGCGCGGCGGCGCACGGTGCTCATGCCGTCGGTGGCCCCCACGTGTGTGTCAACGACTCCCCAGCCCTTCTCGATCGAGATGCTCGAGTTGCCGTGGATCGAGCTTTCGTCGTCGCAGCAAATGGTCGAGCTGCAGTGCAGCGTCTTGTGCGTGCCGGTGCGCCGCGCTGCCGAAATGGACGGGGTCGTGCTGCCGTCCTCCATCCTCCTCGATAACGATGCCGACCTCTCGGCGACCGATCGCGGGATCTGGAACCACTACACGTTGTGGTATCTCCAGAACGCCAACGTACGACGCATCGTTTCGAGCGCTACGTCGTGTCGACTCATGGATGGTGCGAGTAGGCTCGAAAAGTGTTTTTGAAACAAGAGCTATTGTACGCGCTGAGCCACAACGACGTGATCCAGCAGACGCAACTGCTTGGTATTACGATGCCCCGCGCCTCAGACGCCGAGAGTCTCAACCACGCGAGCCCTCTCTTTTTTCGATGGGCCCGCTTTTGTCTCTGGTACGTTTTTGGTGCCATGCACCGGCGGCGGTATGATGGGCGTGGGTGGTAGGTATACACGTGGTGTCGTGGCCGGGAGTGTCGACGAGCTGCCGTGGCTTCTCGATGCAGCCGACGACGAGCCGAGCCGGCTGTCGCGGCTCGAAGAACGCACGCTCCTCCTTCGCGAACGCCTCCAGCAAGTGGAGCACGCCAAGTTTGACTTTGACGTGCTCCAGAAACGGGAGCTCGTGCGGATGAAAGCGGCCGCGAAAGCGGCGGCGATCCTGCTGCAGCGGTACGACCCTGTTGATAATTATGTAGGATATAAAAAAGGTTTGAGCAGGCTGAAGCGGCCCGTGCCCGTGCCCGAGATCGCGCTGCCCCCCGAGTTGGTGTCGTTGGAAGTGGATTTCTTCCAGCCGATCGCGCTCCCCGATGGAACACGCCTCGAGTTTGTACCGTGGGAAAGCATGAGTACGGTCGAGCAGGAGAAGGAACTTGCGCTCGCAATGAGCGACGTGCGCGTCCGCCTCGAAGCCATGCGCCACCACATCATTTTGCCCGACGAAGTGAGTGCATTGGCGCTGGGTATGATGTGTTTCGTGATTGTTTCGTGATTGTTTCGCTTTTTCGAGTTTACGAAATTTTTGATTTCGGACCATGTGTTTTACATGGGCTGTAGACGACGAAGGCCTCGTTCGCGAGCGCTGCGCAGCGTTTCTAACATGGTGGACGACAACCAACAACCCGACGCGCATGGAGTTTTTGAGACACGAGGCAAAAGAAGCGGCGACCGACGAGACCGTACATTTCGGGTTGCTTCCCAACCCTAATCCACGACGTAGGTGCAAGTCGCCGCGTCGCAAGTGGGCATTGACGTGGCGTTTTACACGGCGCTGCAGGCTTTTCATCAACCAGGAAAACCTTTGCCGTTGCGGCGCGACGCCGACCTCGAGGCCCATCGCGACGTGTACCACGACTGGTACTTTCAAGTCGCCAACGCCGAGCATTTGGCGCGCGTCGAATTTCTAAAACAAAAAGTAGCGTGGTTTATAGATGTATTCTTGTATGGATACGAATGTCCTGTAGGTGCTCAAGCTCAAGCGGCAGCTGCGGTTCCAAATGCTCCTCGAGCTCGGCCGGATGCCACCACCGCTCTTGTATGAGCTTTTGCCAGCGCCGCGCTTGGCCTTTGAAGTGGACGACATGAAAAGCAAACTCGAATCCAATATTGTGGCGCCACCAATCGAGGTCCAAGAGGTGCAAGCGGTGATCGAAGCGCCGGCCATTGTCGAAGTGCGTGAGAAAATCGACTACGACGCCCTCGCCAAGCAGCGCAAGGCCAAGGAGCGCCAGCAGTGGGAAGATGAGATGCTGGTCATGAACCGCGCGCAAATGGAGTCGGAAGATGCTGCCGCGCAGCTCTGGCGGTCCATGGTAGGCACGCACTCTATATCTTGTGGAGAATATCGTCTTCATCCGTTTTTGCATAGGACGACGAGCACGACATTGAGGTGGTCGAGGACATGCCGGCACCCCGTGTCCGCGCGGCGCGCGACTATACCAAATCGTACTTCTTCTCGTCGCTCCCGAGCTCGCACGACGCGTACGCCATCGCGGGGCTCGGCTGGCGCGCGGGCTGCGGCCTCTACAACGGCGACGAAGAGGCCGAAGCGCGCGAGGTCCCATCTTTGTCCCATACAAATCGTTGAAATGGTGTGGTCGCTAGGTGCGCGAACTTGAGCGGCTGCGCCAATGGAGCTGGACCGCCTCGATCGTACCGTTCTTGGTGTTTTCTAGACGCGCGTCGAGATGTACTGCGTTGGTTGTAGGTCTTCGCATTGCCGAAGAAGAGCGGCTCGCGGCGCTCGCCCTCGCCGAGAAGGAGCGTGAAGAGGAACGCAAGGCCGAGAAGCGGGCGCGGGCCATCGAGCTCAAGCGCATCCTGGCCTATCAAAAAGGTGCTTTCGTATCGTATCGACTTGAAAGACTGATAGTTTGTAGAACTGGCGGCGCAGCGGGAGCTCGAGCGACAACACGCAGCTCGAGAGCGAGAGACGGCAGCGATGGACGCCGAAGAACAACGGGAGCGCCAGCGCCTCGCCGACCTCGTCCGCGAACGCGCTGGCATGACTCGCGCCGAGGCTGAAACGCGGTCGGTCGCCGCAGCGATTCTCAAGGCGCGCCGGCACGACGCCGAAACCATGGCTGCCAACCGCGCTTGCATGCTCGCCGAGGACGCTCGGTCCCGGTACGATGAACGTCTTAAAGGGGCTTGTGACGACAATTGGTTTCAACTAGCGACGCGGCCGCTCATGCCGTGGCGACCGAGCGCGCGCGCCGGGAACGTATCGGGTTTCTAAAAGAACTCTACACGCCATTTGAGCCCTTCTTTGCCGATAATGCGGACGACGTCGACGACTGCCGACGCCTCGCCCCCGAGCTGCGCCCGACGATGGAACACAAGCGGTATACGGACAACTACACCTTATCGTTCGGCGATGCGCTCGTGCTCGAGACACCGGCGGCCGAAGTCTACGCTGCGCAGCCATCCAAGCGCTTCCAGGCGCTCATCGGCGTCCCCATCAACTACCGCCGGTGCGCCCGAGTTGCTTTGTCATCGATCGATACAAGATACGACTTGGGATAGACCGCCGTCGACACCGTACGCCAACGTGGCTGCGTCCATGGAGACGTTAGCGCGGGCACGGGCCATTCCCGGCATTCAAGTCGCGACACCCGGTGTACCCATGGCCCCGGTGCGATCCCGGCCGCAGACGACGACGATACCAGCAGGTGCCGAGATGGAGATGCAGCCTCTTCGGGCCGTGCACACAGCAGGGTAAAAGCTTGAACCACAACGACAAATGCATCGATTTATGGCCGTGTAGGTGGAGCCCCGAGCGCAGTGGTGCGACGCCATCCAAACGACGTACCAAGTACCGTCGACGGCAGACGCCAACGATGCTCTCGGAACTACCCACGACGAGCAGTACGCGCGCCTTCACCACAAACAATCAAATGGCGGGTATTTACGACCGAGACGTGATCCTAGGCGCAGTGTGTTGTGTAGATGACTTGTTTCGACAGACGACATTGCCGCCGCCGTTTTTTAGAGGCAATTTCACCGTCGTCGGCAAGCAACCGGACACGACGACGCGGCGTGGCGCGACGCCCAAGAGCGTCCTATCCAAAGCAGCTAGAGGGACCAGTGACAACGACGACGACGACCAGCAGCAGGCTTTTGCCTTGTCGCGCGACTCAACTTGAAAAAGATGCCGCTAACTCGCTTCAACTCGGACGACATTTTGAATGGGATGCGGACAGTCGTCGCGTGTCGCATCCAATCGGTGGCGAACAGTGTGGGGTCACGGCCTCTTCCCAGCACGAGATGCGTGCACTCGCAATGTGAAGGAGCGCAGAACGTGCCTCGAGGACGAGGTGCATCTAACTTCCGACGCGGGGACCATGCCATCTTGAAGGATGCGATGGAGGGGGCGCCAGTTGGTGTTGGACAGACCATACTACAAAAGTATTGACTGGTCCGATCACGAGCGATTACGTCGTCCTTCGTCAGCACCCAAGACAGCCAGTGGTCGGAGGAGGGCTCATATAAGGGGCGCATTCGAAGCAAGGCCAGAAAATGTGGCCGCCCCGCAGTAGCCAAGAATGTCGACTGCGTGTTCGAACGATGTGCAACGGGGTCGCCACCCCGAGACGCGTGCCGGCGTTGGACGAAGCAGATGCGGCTGTCGGCGTTCAGTGCGCGCCTCCACGTGACGTCGATGTAATACGATACATGTTCTAGCTGTGGATTCGACGACTCCTCGCTTCTGTCGCACGTAGCAACAACCCGACGTTGTGGTCAGTGTGTGAATTTTAGTTAGTCATCGCGCGCGTGACTGACTGTGTGTGTGCATGAGACGATGTGAGACGTGTGTGTCGAAAATCGCCTCGTCGCTCCGAGTTCATGCCTGGATCACAAGTCATCTTTGGACTAGAATGCAATCCGTTTTCTGTCTAATTTACGATTGCAACGCGTTCGACGTTGTCGCTGCCTGATCGTATCGTGAGATTCTCAAAAGAATTATGACGCGTCTCCGCATCGCTGGACTGCACAACGCCATTGCACCACGCGCTTGCGCGTGGTCTGCCCACTGTGGCATCATGCTGGAGTCCTCGCACCCCACAGGCAGAGTCTTTGATCATGATACAGGCGAAAATTTGATGTCATCGCCGAATCCAGGTGACTGCACGACTACAACCGACCAATATCCCGTGACAGCCACGATCGTGCCACGTGGGGCCAATAGCACGCGCGAGCGTTACCTGCACTTGAAACGCGCGCACTTCATTATGCATTTTTATTTCTATATATAATGATAAACTATACTTTTTTTAAATTCGCGAATGCAGAGTTCGGAGCGTGACAGCCGCTATCACACACGATTTTTGTCAATTGCAACAGCGGACGACGAGCCTCGTAATACGAACGCCGCAGCGACCACTTGCGAATTTGCCATGGCGCTCCCGCTACCAAGCGACTTTTTTACATGCCCGCCGCTTTCGCCGGGCGATCACGGAACCCTCTTGGCGCAGGCCGAGCGTCTCTGCCACGACACGGTGCTCAACGCCATCACGATGGCGCGGGCGCCGCCAACCAAAGTCCTCGTCAACGAATTTACGAAGCGCCGCGCGCAGGTATAACTCTCTTGAGCTCTATCGACCGTTGCGAATCTACGCGGTCATGTGCAATAGTTGCACGCGGGCACGGATATCTATACGCCCGAGCACTATGGCATCACGGGGTCGTCCCAGATCAAGGCGTCGTACGACGAGCTGTATAATTTTTTGATTTGAATTCGGACGAGAAACTGCGCAATTACAGCAAGGTCATTGGCCAAGCTGTCGTCGACCGCCAGACGCTGTATACCTTGTCGGCGCCCAGCTCGACGAGTCCCATGCGTGCCAGCGTCCAATGGAGTGTGATTGCGTGTCCGTTCATCTCGTCGGCGATCACACTCAAGCGTGACTCGTGCTTTCTCGAGGTAGGTCGCCATCGTCCTCAAGGTTTTAAACCAACGAGGGATCTCCTAGGTCCTCGACATGATTACGTTTGACGACAAGGCGACAGGTCGAAGTCGCCGCGGCTTTGCGCGCGCGATCCACTCGATCGCGTTGGACTGCTGCCCGTCGCTGCGCCAGTCGCACAACATTGTGCGGTCCAGCTTTGTCCGGGTATGGTTGCATACGAAACCGTCGACGGTTTCGCACACGGCGTGTCTCATAGTCGATTGGAATAGTCGGGGCACGTCTTCCTCGAGACCACTGTCCCTGGGCTCTTTGACCACTACTTTGCCTACGTCGTTGGCGACCCGGGGGCGACCCCCAAATTCTTCAACCTCAAAGTCTGCGAGCGCATGGTGGGCCAGGTATACACTCTCTACATCATACCACATGGCACTCACCATGGGGAATGTCATTAATAGATGCTCAACCTCGAGCCGCATTTGGCGCTGAAGCGACTCCCGGCCCTTTTATTGGGGGGCGGTACCCAGCGGCCATCGTACCGGTCCAGCGCTCGCATCGCATACTGCGAGTCGTGTGACACAAAATTTCAGTTTCTTCGAAGCAAGCACCACTGCTATCACTGCCGCCAGGTTTGTCGATGGCCTCGTAGAGGCGCTCGTGCTGAGTGCGTTGCTGCTAGATTGTGTGTCGCCGCTGCATCCAGGCCTACAAGGTCCCCGTGCCCGAGAGCGAGAACGCGCCGGTCGTTCGGCTATGCACCTACTGCTTTTGCGGCAACACACCCCAGCGCTCGATGCGAGGTAACAACTTTTGCACAACTTGTCATTCAAAAGGATATGGATACATACATGTATATTACAGGGGGACGCGCCCCGCCCACCATGTTTGCAATGGCCCCACGCGACGACAGCGTCGACGACGATGCGCGCTGGACCAATAACCGGCCGCTGCTCGAGCCCGATGGGTCGTCGTCCGAAGCCTCGTATGTCACCGCGTCGTACGGCGCAGCGTCGCCTCGGTTTCTCTTGGATCTCGGTGATGGTTTAATTACGAGTAGTAGTAGCGTTGGCACCGTGCAGCTCTACCATAATTGTCGTAAATAGCATTCAATAGAAAAAACAATATGTCGAATCCGAGGGATCGGAGGTCATTTGGCCCGTGGTCCCATCCCATACACACAAACGACGACCTTCCTCGCAATAAGTTCTCGCAATGAGATTGGTCATTGATCACTGGGAACATGGGGTGCTTTGAGATGCTCTTGATTACGTATCAAGCCGACACTTGGGACAGCGAGGCTTAAAGCAGAGCAACGAAGTAAAAAGAACGAAGAGAAAGAAGAGGGGGCAAACGGGCGACCGGGAAGCAAGCCAGAACGGTAATATATATATATACCAAAATGGAAGTGAGAGACCGTGCTGCGGTCTCCACAGCCGGAAAGTACGTATATTTTGGGGCATACAAACCACGAGAGAGACCCAAGAGGAGGGCAAAGCCCTAGCCTCGAGGGGGAAACAGCAAATGAGAGAGGCTAAACAAAGCCACAACAGCCGGGAAGCGACGAAGAGTCGTGGTCTTCGTGTCGGCTGAAGGGCCTCTGGAGGTGCTTTCTTGACATCGTGTTTCGCGTTGTCCTCGTTGTTACAAAACCATCGCTCGCGGGATTGTGGCGGCGGCGCGTCTTGCTCTTCTGTGGTCTTGCAGCCAGACCCATGACGACACGCTCTGTAAAGCTCTTCCTGTTATCGCGATTGGGGCCAAAGCGACGCAGTTTGTCAAGGTCCTCGAGAGATGACACCAGCGACTGAGGCGACTGGACGAAGATCGGTGACGACGTGACCTTCGTGCGGCCCAAATAACGGAGCACCTCGGGTGAAGAAGTGGCCAACGTTGGCGGGCAGCGATCTCGCTCAGCGGTACGCTGTCGCAGCGGTCGTAGAGCGTGTTGGGATGAAAGATACCTATAAGTTGACGCAGCTGCCGGCGAAGGAAGCCGTCAAGGCGCTCGTTGGCGTCCGGGCCCACGTGCCACAGTTGTACACACAAAAGACCGGGAGCACTTTTGTACCACCGCACACGGCTGCCATCTGAGATGAGGCCTCGCCGCAATCAAAAGTTCAACATGGTTTTAAATGCCGCAGTCGCCAGCCGCTTCTGAACCCGCACATCGGCCGCGTCATAGAGGAGGCATTGAGGCGATACATTATCCGAGCTTCTTGGTCGTGTGCCATGCCAGCGAGGCGGTGTTAGCTATGCTATTTGCGAGTCGAAGACGAACAGGCAAGTATTGAACGGTTCGAGCGAGGTACACTTGGAGGACACACATCTGCTTCCCACTACGCGAAGGCGTACTCTTGTGTTTTCCCACATGGTCGCACCCACAACGGCAACGCTAGGGCTTACCAGAAAACGTGCGAGAGGCATCTGTGGTCAGTTCCGGAAGGACTGTAGTCTTCCTCCATATGACGAATAAAATGATGGGGGTGGTGGAAATGTGGTGATATTATTGTCTCTGACACGTATCTTGAAATGTAACGTGCAATGCACAGTCGAAAATCTCCCGGCTTGGAGGGTACAGCACAAGAACGGCTGTGTGCAATCGCGCACTTCTGCCAATCCCGACTCGGATGCGCCGTGAGTTATGCTACATCCTCGCACGCCCGTGGCTTGAATTGTGCGGCTGGGTGGCGACAGGGGCGACGACCTCACATCGCTCGATGGATCTGAACGTTGAAGACGATTTACGCTAATTTTTCGATTCGGTTTTCTTCCTTGAGGTGGCGCAGTGGAGTGGTGGGGCTCCAACCGGTGATCGGGTGCAATGGGCCGCCAAAGTAGAAATGCGTGGCACATGTTGTCTACCACGAAACCGTTTTAATTCCGTTAAACTTTTCATTCGCACCGCCTTTGACACTGTTGGTGGTCAGTGCTGCGAGATCGGAAGACACCTCCCTGGATCAGGTACTGTGGCGCATGGCGCCTCAGTCATGCGGTGGCGCTCCTCGAACAAAATCTCACCCAATGATATATATTGCATGCATGGGATGCACGGGAGTTCCCACGGTAGTAGGCGGCCAGGCGGATCACCAAGGGTACTGTACTGCTCGTTCACAATGGAGTAGCTCGTCCGGAATCCCCAGCTACCGACAACAGTGGCTGATCAGGGCTCGGCGTGCAGCCAGGAAGACAACTTGAGGCGCGCGCGTAGAAACGCACAGTTGCATTGTCTTGACGCGCTCAAGTGCGCGCACCGCAAGTGCGCCATGCGCAATGTGGCCAGCTCGAGAAGGGTGTGCATGGCGACGTCAACGGTTATTTTGCATTTTGCCATGTCGTTCCCATTACCACCGGGCTACTTTACCTGCCCGCCGCTCTCGACGATCGAACGCGACTACCTCGTGGGCCAAGCGCACCGTATTTGCGCCGACACGGCGCGGAACGCTCTCAGCATGGCCAAGACGCCACCGACCAAGATCGTCGAGCACCTGGCGACGAAGCGCCGTGCACTGGTACATATCGAGTGCTTTTGCTATGTATTTTTTAAGCGGGCGACCAATAGCTGCACCACGGCAACGATATCGTCGACGCGTCACTGTACGGCGTCACCGGCTCGTCGCAGATTCAGGCCACGCAAGACGAGATCTTGTCGTTTTTTCACTTGGCAACGCGCGAGAAAGTCCAGACGTTCGCCAGCGTCGTGGGCCAAATGGTTTTGGACCGGGCGACGCTGTATACGCTGGCCGACCAAACTCGCGACATTGCAAGTCCTTTCTACTACGCCGGCGTTCAATGGAGTGCGATCGCGTGTCCGCTCATCTCCAAGTCATTGACGCTCAAGCGGGACACGTGTTTCCTCGAGGTAGACACATGTTTGAAATCCGTGTTCAAACGCTGTCTTAGGTTCTGAGCTCGATCGAAGTCGAGGACCCCATCAGTGGCATGCAACGAAAAGGCATTGTACGCGCACTTCACTCGGTCGCGCTCGACTGCTGTCCGTCGCTCCGGGCATCGCACAACCTTGTACGAAGTGCTTTGGTGCGGGTACGTTCATTTCCTGTTTTAGACAGTGGCTCCATGTTCTGTATGGATGTATTGGCGTAGTCGGGGCACGTTTTCTTGGAGACGGACGACGTCGGGGTGTACGATTACTTTTACACGTGCATCGTCGCCGACCCGGGCAACGTTCCTCGGTTTGTCAACCTCAAGATTTACCAGCGTATCGTCGGCCAGGTAGCTCATATACTGTATTCAACCACTGTATCAAACAGTGTCTAGATGCTCAATCTGGACCATCACCTGGCGCTCCAGCGGCTGCCGTCGCGGATCGCCGCTGCGCAACCACTGCCGCGGTTCAAGGATGCACGACCCATTACATACTGCGAAGCCTGTGACACGAAGTTTAAGCTCTTCGCTTCCAAGAACCACTGCTACCTCTGCCGCCAGGTGCGTCGACCACTATCCACTGTTTCGATTCGAACTATCGTCCTGCAGGTGGTCTGCAGCGCGTGCATCACGACGTATCAGCTGCCTACTCTCAACCACCACAGCATGGACCTCTGCACCTCGTGCTTTTGCGGCAACACGCGGCGCAAGTTTGGTAGTACACTGTTTTGCCAAACAGAATTTTAAACAGCGTTTTTGTAGCGAGCCACCGCGGGAAGCAACCACTCGCACCGTCCTGCACAAACAGCTCACGCGGCAGCTCTGACGTCTTCTCAACGTGGCGCTCGATGCAAAGCGTTCGTTTCTCGGCATCCTCAGTCACCGACTCGGAGGACAAATGGACGACAGTAGCGCGTCCAGCCCTCGAGTTCAGCGCGGCTTCCGAGGCCATCCCATCGTCCGAGGTCGAGCGCGAGGTTGCAGATCCGCTTGATACAACGTCAACCCATCTCATCCAGCTCTCGCGACGTCACTACATGGGCTTTTGCGGTCGCTAATCGCAAACCTTGTCCTCTATTATGTCGGCTGGATTTGTTTTTTGTTTATAAAAAATGTCCGTCCCTAAACAGCCCTACGAGTCTCTAAAGTCTCTACAACGTGTGCACGTACCTAGTATACACGGCAATGCGCCAAACTTGAAAGCTAAATGTAGGCCGTAGGAATGAACCTATGAAGCGGTGTAGGTGCCCCCACCAAGTTGATTGCGTGCCGCTCGCCAACGAGGATTAGGGCACGGGTCGTGGGGCATGACACAAACAAGTGGTCAAGGAGCCACTGGATCGTAGACGGCGTCATCGTCCATCAAGACACGTCCCGATTCCCTCGACATCGAAAGCAAAAACCACGTTGTTGTTGAAGTGGGTCGTCTATTACAATTGATAAAACTATGCAACGAGTCTGGCGGGCCTTGACAGCTTCCATCGCCGGCAGCTGCGTCGTCTTCTAGGCATCTTTCACCCGAACACGCTCGGCGACGTCGCGCTCTACAAGCGCTGCAACAGTGTCCCGCTGAGCGAGATCGTCGCCCGCCAACGCTGGCGCCTGCTGGGTCACGTGCTGCGCCTGGAGAAAGACGT
>NW_012156466.1:27620-29656 GCF_000151545.1 Saprolegnia parasitica CBS 223.65 | reverse complement strand
CACCCGCGGCCACAAACGCCGCCGCGCGACTACAGACGAACAAGATGCGCCCCGCGCCGCCGCCTGCGCAGCCACGGCCGGCGAGCGAATGAAGAAGAAGGAGATTGCTAGTCTCTACGTATGCGAACTCTTTGTAACAACGAAGATAACGCGAAAACACGTTCATATATATATATGCGAAATAAAATTGTCGGACTTTCTTCGTTGTGTGCACTCGGTTGAGGAGCTTGATTTAGGCAAGCGGAGGCAGGAGCGCGATCCGCGGGACGAGGTGACGGCGCGGCCACTCGTGTTGGGCGGAAGCCGACGTAGCGCAGGCTGCTCGGGCTCTTGAACGAGGCTGTGGTGCAAGTGCAGCTGAGCGACACGCGCCGCCTTGACGGCAGTCACCCATGGACTTGGCAGCGGTGGGTCGGCGCGAAAGACGCGATCGTTCCGGACTCGCCAGACGTTGAACCAGTTCACTTCGTTGTTTCAAAGATTTAGCGTATATCGATCGACTGCTGAATCCGATAAAAGATATTCGCGCCCAAGAGTCTAGCGACGGTGCTGCGGTGACGCAACGAGACCGAACACTCTGTCGTGGGGACGTCGTTGTGTTGGGGACGTTACTCAGATGTTTACCGTTTAAACCACGGAAAGGACAACAAATCATCACCCGACGTCAACTCTCGCCCCTGAATACCTCGGACGTCCCAACGCGAACGCTACAACGACACGGTTATCATCCTATAATACCATCGTGGCTTGCTCTCGACAGTGCTCATAGCTGTCACCAACTCGAGCTCGTCGTATGGTCCATCTCTGCCGTCCCACGGACACAAGAAACCAGCGCCACGTCTCTCTCCAACAGAGCAGCGGACAAGAGTCATCAGCAACGTCTGCGGCGTCAAGTCCAATGACCTGGCAAGCGGTGCAGAGTACACAACCCGACACAAGCATGTACCTATCGATCACACCCAAACGCGCCGAGGCCAGAGATCCCACGGTCCATCGTCTGCGACATGCGAACTTGCTGCAACGAAGCGAGGGTCAGTTTACAATTCACGATGAGCAAGGGTCTACCGCTGCCGCCGGGCTTCTTCCGCTGTCCACCGTTGCGTGACGCCGAGGTGCAGCACCTCCGGGCGATCGCGGACGAAGCGTGCGCCGACACGGTTGCGAACGCGCTTGCGATGGCCAAGCTGCCGCCCAAGAAGGTGGTAACCCACCCGCGCACCAAGCGCCATGTCCAGGTACACAAGTTGTCGCTAGCAACTTGGACACATACAAAACGGTAGCTGCATCATGGCCCGGACTTGCGCCAGCCCGAGCTCGACGGGATCACGGGCGTGACGCGAATTGCCACCAATTACGACGAGCTCCATGGTTTTTACCACCTCCAAACCGCCAAGCAAGTGCGAACGTACAGCAAGGTCGCGAGCCAAACGTTATTGGACCGCGTGACGCTGTATACGCTGGAGCGGTCGTCGTCGCCGTTTCGGGTCACAAGTATTGTCTGGGCGGCGATCGAGACCCCGATCCTCAAGCTCTTGCCGGGGGCGATCGCCAAGCGCGACACGTGCTACCTCGAGGTATTACACTCTTGTCTGCTGTATTTTTCGGACGATTTTCCCGGGTTTTCATTGAAACATTGAAACATTGATCGTATTATGTGTAGTGCATTCGGGACGTGACTGTGGTGGACGGCGACCGCATCCGCCGCGGCTTTCTGCGCGTCATCAACTCGATCGAACTGGCGTGCTGTCCGTCGCTCGAGGCATCGCACGGCCTTGCGCGTGGCCAGCTCTACCGGGTACGACGACCTCTCGGATGTGATGGACAACTTGTCATCAAAAAAACGAGTAGTCGGGCCACATCTTGCTCGAGTCGCTGGACCACGACGGGCTCTTTGACTTTTATCGACGTACGGTGGCGATGCAAGTGGATCGATCCCACGCTCGATCAAGCTCAAGGCCATGGAGCATTTTTGTGAGCCAGGTAGAAATAGTTTGATAGACAATGGAACCCCTCGAATATGGATCGATAGATGCTGC
>NW_012156466.1:19384-27520 GCF_000151545.1 Saprolegnia parasitica CBS 223.65 | reverse complement strand
CGCGTTTGTGGCGCCGGCTCCGTTTCGCGCCAAAGCGCCGTTTTGCGAGCTCTGCTTCAAGAGCTTTCACCTGCTCTCGCAGAAGCTGCAGTGCTTTTTCTGCCACAAGGTAGGATCGTTTTGATGATGGAGAATACGACACGGAGTACGTAGATGGCGTGCAAGCGCTGCGCACACGTGATCCACGCAGAGACGATGGCCTTTCCAAGAAACTCCGCGTCTGCACCACCTGCTACTGCCCGACAGCGCGCCGCCGCACGGCGACGGCTGTGCACAGCGGTTCGTGCTTTCTCATCGACGAGCTTTGGAGCCATGCCAACGTATGTAGACACGCTCTCGGACGAGGCCAGCAGCGTATTCGCCATGGGCGGTCCCATCGCGCTGGACGACGACGACGACAAGCCGCGCGCGATCCAGCTGTACCATCCCAGCGAAATGCGCCAGAGTGCAATGGCGCAGCCCACCACGACCGACGACGACGACGAGTGGGGCTTTACTCGCACCACCGCCCTCTCGGTACTCGAGTCGCGATCTTCGTTCAGCTCATACGCACCATCCGCCGCCGCCGGCGACAGCACGCGCGGGCAGTATGGCTACCACTAGTGTTAATTTGCAATTTGGAGTTGAAAACGTCATGGGCGAGATAGATAGATAGATAGATAGATAGATAGATAGATAGATAGATAGATAGATAGATAGATAGATAGATAGATAGATAGATAGATAGATCATGTGCGCCAACACCTGCGCCCCAAATGCGTTTACGTCAATGGTACCGAGTGGGCTGCCATACCAATGGTCGACTCATCACGCGATACACTCAAGGCCGTGGCTTGCGGAGGGTTGGCCGTGCGTTCTGAAGGGATTTCCAGTCGAGCCAGCAACCGACCTGTCATGTGAAGAAGCCTTGACGCCCATTTCGGCGTGACGGCAACACAAAGTGGTCGTGTGACGCAACTTCGCTCGTCTCGTCAACGCATGGGTCTTGTCTGTGCCAACCCCTCTGTGTCGCTACCTCGTGAGGCAAAGACAGGATGGTGGTAACACTGTCTGCGAACGTGGCTGGATTCCAAGTCAACATCCCCGTCGACTTGAACCTGCGTGTGCTTGCCACTGAACGAAATGCACGAGTAGCTAGACGGCGCTGGAGGCTCGCCGACCAAAATTTACTGGGGCTCTTGGAGGATGCACAAGGGCAACTGCCACCTGGATGATTGTCGACGGCCGTGAGTCACAGCGACCGCCAATGATATCTCACGGTTGCCATTGGAGCAGCTGGTGACGTGCTGTGAATTGCCACAGGTAGTACTTATGGTTGCCTTTTTATGGCCAAGAGCATCTTCCCATGGCCTCCAGGACGCATGCTTGCTTCCAGCGACCGTCCACCGAGCGCCACGGGACATTAAGGAGCACTGAGAATTCCCTTTACATGTGTGCATCACCGTGTGGGCGACATTCTACGATGCGCGTGCGGCTGTCTGGACCTCCTGTACTTGTCTACGGCAATTGCGGAACCAGACGATGCCTTTGGGTTGAAGAGCTCATCCAAGCGCGCAGTTTGCGAGCAGTGCGATGGGAGGGATGTCCTTGCCCCTGCCGCCCGACTTCTTTCGCTGCCCACCGCTCTCCGCGTCCGAGCGCCAAGCCTTCGTGCACCAAGCGCACCACGTTTGCTTCCTCACGGCGCGGAACGCGGTCTCGATGGCCGCCAAAGGCCCGCCGACCAAGGTGCTGGTCCACGCCCAGACCAAGCGCCGTCTCCAGGTCCAACGAGTGATACGACACAAAAAGGATTGAGCGCGCCGTCATGTAGATCTACCACGGCAGCGACGTGCTCGATGCAACGCTCGACGGTGTCGTTGGCGTCACGCAGGTCCACGCGTCCTGGGACGAAGTCGGTGACTTTTACAACTTGAGCAGCGCTGAGAGCGTCGCCACATTCGGCAGCGTTTTTGCGCACTCGACGGCCGACCGGTGCTCGCTGTACACACTGCGTCGGTCGACGAAGCGGCCGCTCAAGTACGCGGGCATTTCGTGGATCGCGATGGACTGTCCGTCGCCGTTCCTCAGGCGCCGCGACTCGTGCGTCCTCGAGGTTCTCTGCCCTGACTCTGAATATGTAGTACGAGGTCGTCTGTCACCCTATATAGGCCATTCGCGAATACGAGATGCAGTGCCCTGACACCAAGGCCGTGCGCCGGTGTTGGGTGCGCGCGCTGCACTCGCTCGAGCTCGACTGCTGCCCGTCGCTCGAGCAGAGCCACAAGATGGTGCGTGGCCGCCTCGTTCGGGTACACTTCTTTGTTTTTTTGGTATCATGTTGATATCTATCTATCGATGGCTAGTCGGGCCACGTTTTCATGGAAACGGACCGCCCCGGTGTACTCAACTACTTTGTCGTGTACATTGGCGAAGCGTACGGCACCGTGCCCCGGTTCGTCCAGCAGTCGTGCCTCCAGCGAATGCTGCCGCCGGTTTGCTATGCCCGATCGTGCATCGTACTTCACTGTACTCGTGTAGATGCTGCGCCTCGAGCCGCATCTGCAGCGCCAGCGCCTCGCCTTCTACTTTTTACATCACCCGATGCACCCGATTCGCGTCGTGCGGCGCAAAGCCGCCGAGTGCGGCTGCTGCCGGACAGCGTTCAGTGTCTTTAGTGGCCCCAAGACCATGTGCCAAGTCTGCGAAGAGGTACATTTTGGTCTCGATTCTCACGAGAGATGACGACGATGTGGTGCTAGACCATTTGCAAGAGCTGCCACCTCGCGGTGCGCATCGACCTTCACCAGTCGACCGTCACGGCCATGGTCTGCACGACCTGCTACACTGGCATGCTGCCACGTACATGCCATCTTGATACTTGATTGTTAGTACTGAATAGACGAATAGGAACGGAGTTTATGCGCCGTCAGCATGCGGCGTCGACGATGGTGACCATGTCCATGGTCGACGGCGAAGCCAGTCGGCTTGGCCTCGACGCGTCGTTCGTGGCCCAGGCCGAGACCGTCGAGCACACGTTTGGGCTGCCGTGTGTCCAAGTCGGCATCGATGGCGCGATTGAAGTGTACGACGAGACGTCGCCGTCCGGGAGCAACCCCACGTCGTTGTAGCTTTTCCAGCGTGTTCATTTGGTGTTTTACTACATGTCCATATGTCCCAATCATGCACTTTTGTCGCGTCCAGCGTATTTAGTTGAGAGCAATGGCAGCGAATCCAAAAGGTCATGCAACAGACATGACTTGGCAACGTCGTGCTACGCAGAATCGCACGTCGGCGATTGCGTGAGATTCAAAACAAAAGCAGCCGGGGTCTTGAATGAGGTCCATGACATTTTGTATGATTGCACCTTTAGCGTATCCAACACGTTCCGCGACGTCACGTCCCGCAATAAATGCCCGAGTCGACTCCAAAAAGGTCATATCATTGTGGACATTCCTCGAATTCGCATACTAGCCGATAAGCCAAGTCGTGGTGCGATCACCTGCCGCCGTTTGATGTGGCGACGGCTCGTCGCGGGTGCTGAACCTCGCCACGGTGTGCTTCGAGTTGGATCCATCAAGGCGCTGCAAATCGCTCGTTACATGGCCCACACAACCACGGTTAGCATTTACAGTCCAAGGGTCTATAAATTGTCTTTGGACTCTTGCAGTCTTGGGCAAATGGTGGCGCCGACCCTGGGGCATGTACCTCTCATTATCGATTTGTTTTAATCTTTGATAAAATAAATGTCTCAAGTGTCATGAAACAATATATTCATTACCTTTATAATCCGATATACGTCAATAAGCAATCCTGTGTCTTCCTGCCGGTCTTACCCGCTTGTCATTTGGCGTGGTGCGGCGATCATTATTAATATGCTCCAGTCTGCAACATACAGGCTTGGATGATACTAGTAGTGCTTGGGGCAAAACACCCTCGATAGTGTGCACGCCGTGGGGTTCGAGCTACCTACACGTACAAGAGTACCGGTATGTAGATGGATTGGTATCGGTAGTTCCCCTCGTCGCACGGTCGGTGTTCTCGGCTCGCGGGTACAACTCTGTCTGGACCTGATGCCGACATGTGACGATACCCCTCGGACGCACCTCGTTTGTAAAATAAAGTCGTCGCGTTCACACAGCACAACGAGCCGCGCTCCTCATGAACGAACGACTCGCATCGCGCGGTCGCTCGAATTGACGTAAAGCTGCAGCGAAATTCAGGTCCTGAATCGTGGGTGAATATGTATCGCCGATCACAACGCCGGTCGGCTTCAGGCGTCGTATGAAGGGTCAATAAACAGTTGATGGCCCTTGGTATTCGTGTGAAGACTCGGTATCGTGACATTGGGACGCCTCTGCGCATTCGAGGCGCGCGCGTGTCGCAGCGCAGGACGGTCAAATGGCTGCTCCATAGCGGTTTGCGTCATGGCTGATCGAAGCAACTGCGTCATTTTCCTTGCAGTCATCACCAAGACCACCACCCGCATAGAAAGCATAGTGAATCACTGCCGCCAGCTTGGTTCTTGGAAGCACGCAAGGAGCCCGTCGACGCGCGTCGTTGCACCTCAAGAATTGCCATTGAGGTTCAACGCTTCGAGTGACAGAGGAAAACAATCAAACTCTCGGTCGGGCTGCGGGCTACACGAATGCAGTAGCGCAGGAAGCGAGAGAAGACCATACACATTGCGCTATCACGTTCAAATGATGGCATCATCGCCGCCTTGTTCGATAGGACGAGCAGGATGCTGGCAATTGCTGCTGGCTACCTATCAGGCCACGCATCGAATGTGATTGTCTGTCAAGAATTTCGATGATTCCACGTCACGTTTCGTCGTTTTTGAGCTTCAGAACCCATTCTTCCTACAAACATCAAGTACAAGGATAGGTTCAAACTCAACAATCATTTTTTCCTCCCGGCGATGGCACCTGTCGACGCCATCTGGCCAACGGGCGCAGTTTGCGATCGTCTGGCCGTCACACACACACATCAATGCCGTCGTCGTCGTCGCTGCCGCTGCCGCCCAACTACTTTCGCCCGCCCAAGCTGGCGCCGCTGCACCGCGCCAACCTCATCACCAAGGCGCACGAGGTCGTCCAGGACACGGTCAAGAACGCACTCTCAATGGCCAAGCTGCCCATCATCAAGGTGCTTTTAAACCCCGCCACGCGCCGCACCGCCAACGTACGCCGCTTCCCTCTTCGTCCTTGCATGAATGAACCCATTGCGCTCGCGACTAGATGCACGAAGGGGTCGATCTCAAGGATCCATCGCTCATTGGCATGACGTGTGTGACGCCGGTGCGCGCCACCTTTGACGAGGTCGCCGACTTTTACACGCTCAACTCGCCGCGCAAAATGCGTGCGTACGCCGGCGTCGTGAGCCAAAACGTGCTGGACCGGGTCACCTTGTACACGCTCGTGGGCGACGACACGGACTTGCACTTGCCATTGACGCACGTGACGGTGATCTGGAGCGTCATGGAGAGCAACTTCTTGGCCAAGTCGATTGCGATGAAGCGCGACGCGTGCTACCTCGAGGTACACGCCCTCTGTCTCCAGGACAATGGACAATATTGTACAACATACGACGATAGTGCATTAGCGAAAACTACCTGGAAGACCCGGCGACCGGCACGCTGCGCCGCGCATGGGTCCGCGCCGTGCACTCGGTCGACATGCCGTGCTGCCCGCCCATGCAGTCGTCGCACGGCTTTGTACGCGGCCACCTCGTGCGCGTACGTCTCTCTTCTTCCAATGCGATTTCAAGTTTGATTTCAAGTTTGACGGAATTTGATGGATGCATAGTCGGGCCAAGTCTTTTTAGAGACCGACACGCCGGGCGTCCTGGACTTTTACTGGTGCTGCATCACCGAGCCCAACGGCCGGCTCCCCAACATGATTCACCGCAAGGTGCTTCAGGGCATCGTGAGCCAAAGCTTGAACCTCGAGCAGCACTTTTGTATTGAGCGCGCCAATGCGTACTTTGCAGCCCAAGCAGCCGCGTCCGAGCCGAGCCAGCTGCCGGTCAAGTCTGTCAAGAAGACGGCGTTCTGCGAGCGCTGCGACGTCAAGTTTGGCCGGTTCTCGACCAAAACGCAGTGCCAAAAATGCGGCTGGGTATTTTATTGCATTTATTTCTTTGGATGCGGATGCCCAACATCCCACTTGTGTAGGTGGTCTGCAAGCGCTGCTGCAAGGCGTGGCCACTGCAGATTGCGGGTCATGTGGTACCCACGGTCCTCTGCACGCACTGTCTGTGCAGTCGCTCGGACGGCGCGTCGTCAGCGTATGCCAACCAAGTGCCGCTCCTCGAACTCGGTACGCTGCTGAAATGCAAGAGGCAGTGGCGTATTGACGTGCTACTAGAGGGTCACAAATCATCATCCCACCTCGTAGACGACGACGACGACGACGAGGAAGACGGCGCGATTTCCACGTGCACGGACGCGAGCTCGGAAGACTTTTTCGCCTTCAAGACGCTGCGACGCGCCAACACCCTCGACTCGGAACTCGGCGCGGTCTGGGGCGACGACGTCCCGGACCTCGCCGTGTCCGAGTGCAGCAGCCAGAGCTCGTTCGCGCCCTATTTGTGATCATGTGAGGGCATTCTTTATTTATGCCCGTCATTTGCTCTTGTGTGTGGTGCGATCGCCTAAACGGTGGAGTCGCCTCGACAGCTTAGCACCTCAAATGGTCAAGCGGCAGGTTGTCCTTTGCCTCGTCCTGACGACGTTGGTCTCGGAGATACGAAGCTTCCTCGACTTGTCGGCTCCTCGATGGCGATCGTTTGTCGCACTGTCGTTGTGCCGAGACAGCGAAAAGAAAGACGGAGATCGCCAAGATTCGAACCCATAGCTGCCCTATCGGACAGATTGCACATGGGTCGTTTGGGCCGATATCGTGAACCAAAAGCATCGAATGCAACCAAGCCAGTTGTATGTGTGTGGCGTACTGTGTTAAAGTATGCAATCACAAACAAATCAGTACCGGTACGTAGATGCGTTCGCTGCAACTGCCTCTGGAAAGTGCAAAGTGACTTTGCACTTTCTATCTTAATCGATTACATGATTCTTGGCCTTCAAGGTGTGGAACCCTAGGTGCAAGGTGCATAAAAGATTGAAGTCGGCCATGGAATCGGCGGCATGGAAGTCGGCGCGGATTGTAAACAAGTGCGCGCAAAGCGACGGGGACAATGATGGCAAAATGTCAATCCATCCCGTGTGCAATAATATATCAAGGGCATCCCTCTTCCCAAGTTGTTTGCGCAGGCAGCGTTCTACCAGCGACGCTACGTCGTAGTACGCTTCTTGTTGCAGTATGGCTTTTTGCAAATTCGCCAGCAACCGGCAAAGGAGCTCGAAACAGCACCGCCCTGTCCTCGTCCTTCGAATGTGTGGTTGCATCCTTCACTTGGATCTTCTCGACGAGCGACCAGTATACAACTATTTAAACATCTACATACTGGATGTCATCTATCAGTAGTCTACCAAACGCAGCCAACAGTCAGCTACAACCGAGCACAGCAGCCTTCTCCATTTTGCCGATGTAACGCGTAGTGCAACGCTCTACAGCTGCCACGTCATGCCCGGGTCGACCAGCCACCCAATGGTAGCGTGATAGAAGGTCATCGGGAGAGGCAGAACCCGATTCGCATCCGAAAAAGACATGCACGCGATGTGGCAGCGCGTGTGGCTGGGCCTAACACTGCCTGCGACCGCGTCGACGTTCCCGTCGTCGCTCTCCAACGACAAGCGCGCATCGACACAGCGCTTCTTTGGCAAGCCCATCGAATGGGTGCACGGCAGCCCGCGCCCGGCCTACAAGGACGTCATCTACATGCTCTTGCATTGGAGCTGGCCGCGGCTCTGGTGCTTTGTGACCGTTGTCTACTGCTCCATCACGGTGCTTTTGGGGCTCGTCTTTTACGAAATCTGCGACGAGTGCGACGTGTTTTCGGAAGGGCTCGGCATGAGCTACCAAGCGTTCTCAACAATCGGCTTTGGCATCGTGTACCCGATGCATCGGTGCGGCAACTATGTCATCATCGTCGAGGCGTTCGCGTCCATGCTCATGCTACCCGCGATGGGCGGTCTCCTCTTCTCCAAGCTCTCGATCCCGCGATTGCGCATCGCCTTTAGAAACGTCGTCGTGCTGC
>NW_012156466.1:17776-18907 GCF_000151545.1 Saprolegnia parasitica CBS 223.65 | reverse complement strand
CCGCATGATGGACCTCGCGCTCGTCCCAGCCGCAGTGGACCTCGATCAACGTGCCAAATCCACGCTCGTCCACTGCCTTGACGCAGCGTCGTCACCGCTCGCAACACTCTCGGATGCCGAGCTTCACAACCTCTCGCTCCTCGCACTCTGCTCGGGGTTTGACACGACCTTTTTCGAGACCGTGTACGCCCGACACATGTATTTTGGCCCGTCGATCGTCCTTGGCAGAGACTTTCAGGACGCTGTCGCCTTGTACCCGGACCGCGTCGTCGTCGACACGGCGTGTTTTGATTCGTTGATCTAAGTCCGCCACGTCGTTAGTGTGAATCGTGTTGTAAATATCATTACGTTGTGAAAGAGAAAACGTCATTTGGATGTCATCGTGGTGCTTTATATATCTCTCGAACAACACAACGACACGAGTGTCCGTAGAAATGAACCTCAGGATAGTTCACATACACTGGTAGTAGCTTGCAGTCTAGGTCAACTGTCTATGGTAATAGCGTGCAATGAGTGCGGTCCGACACCTAAACCTAGGCCTTGATACCAGCCAAGGCATCGACGAAGCCAGGGCGGTCGGCGACCGGCCAGCGCGGAGCTCGAGGTGGTGACTTACGCTTCTTCTGGGGTTCAAATGGCTAGAGTCTCTAGCCACTTGAAGAAGAAGGCTACGCGAGACCCTTCTCTAGCCCGGAGAAGCGTCGCCGTCACTGCGAGTACAGAGCGTAGCCCAAGTTGGATTGGCAAATGTATCGATGTATACGACAATCATGTTACATGCCTAGTGCCTATAATATCTTTCGTCTTCCTACACTTACGGTGTGCCGGCAGCGCGACCGGCCTGGAGGTTGGCCGCGTACCAGAGCAGCTCGGGGAAGAAACCCTTGCTCACGGCCGCCAACGAGTCGGCGCCCGCCGCGCCGGCCGTGACCGAACCGTCTTCGTTGAGAAGCGCGTGAATGGCCGGGAACGGAAGGATCTTGGGGATCGTGATCAAGCCGAGCTCGCCGAGGTATGGGCGCAGCTGAATGGCCGCGCGGACGCCGCCGTACGGGCCCATCGTGTAGGACGCGATACCGGCGAGCTTGTAGTAAAACTCGTTGTGGTAAAAGTAGTTGAGGAGCGACGAAA
>NW_012156466.1:15334-17676 GCF_000151545.1 Saprolegnia parasitica CBS 223.65 | reverse complement strand
ACTCGGGCGTCACGACGACGAACGCGTCGCTTTCCGTAAACTTGGCGTGGAGCTCGACAAGCGCCGGCGACCGGTCGGCTTCCGGGATGTAGTCGAAGCGCGTGCCAAAGAGCGGCACGTCGAGCGCGACGGGGTCGATGAGGTGCACCTTGGCACCGAGGGCTTCAAGCTGGGCCTGGACGTAGCTGCCGGCGCGGACGCCTTGGCGACCGGGGCGAACCGAGCCGAGGATGACAGAGACAGTGATGGCCATGGTGGCGAGTTGGGTGGGAGCGGGAGAAATGAAAAGTGAGTGAGCTGGTCGAGATCTACGGCTGAGCGGTCGCCGACCGCCCTGGCTTGGCCGATGCCTTGGCTGGTATCAAGGCTCTAGGTTTAGGGGTCGGACCACTTGAACTGTAAACTCTACTAGTATTTACATGTTCATGAACTTGTCGACTGCCAGCGCAATCCTTGCGTCCATATACACGCTCGGAAAAAGTTCCTCTGATCTGACGGTCCACAAACCATCAACTGCTTTATAGTCTGTACCAATGGATAACCAGTCGAACGGCTGAGTACCGGTATAGCTCCGTTGGCAGAGAGGTTGGCTCTAGTTGGGTACATGCGTTCGAGACCTTGGTCGTACCTTTGTGGCATATCCTATTGGTGTAGTACGCGGCCTTGAAGCCGCATGTACTGCAACTATCAGTGTATCAAGTGGGCGTCATTCCTTCTGGTTTCGATGCTCCAGCGCGATACGACGCACGCGCGAGACCTTGGCCAAAACCGCTGGGTGGCGACTTTAACTTCTGGCAAGCCAAGCTACCATCAGTCTGGCGTGTATGGTATCCGTGTTGAGATAGATTGATGCACACTGGACTTGTTTCGAAGCACCTTAAGAGTTAGTAGTCTCTGCACGGTCGACTGGTAAACAAGTCACACGTGGTACCGGCATAAGCCATCGTCAATCGACAAGACAATGGCAGCACAGAATTCGCACCCTCAAGGATGCTGACGCTGGGCGTGTCACGGAAATGGAGCATGTGTCAGAGCCGCGTCATGTTAGCATATTAGGGGGCGTTTGAAGCAGCCGATTCGTCGATATCACATTGGTCATTGATGCAATCGGAGCAAGTCGCAGTTGCCAATAGTAGCGGCCGTCAATGCGTTGGCTACCGCTGTCTACTGTCGATATAATGTACTAGTAGTTTGTCTTTAGTATCTCGTGCGACCGGATTGCTATACCGTGCGAGTCGGAGATGGGCTTTCGAATTTTGGCGGCCATGGCCAAGGTTAAAATCACCCAACATCAACGCGGGTTGTGTCGCGACAACGGGGCTGACCCGGTTGTTGTAGAGACGTGCAGGGCTGTATGCAGCGAATGCAGTTTTATTGATGTCGGTATTAGGTTCAAACACGGATACATGGTCGCGGTTTGTCGCTCCTGCGATCCGACACATCGGCAAAATCGGTTTATCGCAAAACCCTCCTCTGTACATGGGGCTATTCGAGCATCGAGTTTTCTGGGCGCAACCGGCGTCAGTAGTTGTCGTCGGTGCGAGCAGACACAAGACAGTCCAGTGCGCCTGTCGTCTCCATACCGTCGGGAAAATAGATTAATATAAAACTAAAAAGCAAAAATTCAACGCCTTGCCTACGTCGCCCAGAGGAGGTCGTGTCTATGCCGGTTTTTATTCTTGTAGTACAATATACATTGCCGATGCACGTCCATCGTAATCGAGCGTGGCGTGATTTTTAAAGACCATCGCGGCCAAAACTGCGTGTTTTTAGCATTGGCTGATCCCCGCGTCCAGACGGGTTGAAGGCACAGTTTTGATATCTTCCTGCAGCACAACAACCATGTCCTCGCTGCCACTACCACGAGGGTACTTTCGCTGCCCGCCCTTGTCACCGGTCGAAGTCGACGACCTCCTCGCTACCGCGTCCACAGCCTGTGACGACACGCTTCGCAATGCACTGTCGATGGCCGCGACGACGCCGACACGCGTGCTCCGGCACCCGCGCACCCAGCGCTACGCCACGGTACTGACATCTTTTCCCCAGCTTATGTAATAGAATATGGTGTCTTTAGATTTACCATGGACCTGACGTTGTCGAGCCAGCTGTTCGTGGCACCACCGGCGTCACGCAGGTCGAGGCGACCCGCGACGACCTCATCTCATTTTTTGATCTAACGTCGCCCCAGCAGCTCCGCACGTACAGCAAGGTCCTGGCCTTGTCCACACTGGATCGGTGTGCGCTGTACACTCTTGTCGAGCAAGGAAGCGACCTTGTGTACGCGGGCGTGCATTGGGCGGCGATCGAGTTGCCAGCGATGCTGACGAACCGTGACGCGTGCT
>NW_012156466.1:1207-15234 GCF_000151545.1 Saprolegnia parasitica CBS 223.65 | reverse complement strand
CACCTCATACGCGCGTCGATACTCCGCGTACGTGTACAGAATGGACAATTGGCTCGTGGTGACGAATGCTATTTAGTCGGGTCACGTGTTTGTCGAGTCGGCGACGGCCAATGTGTGGGACTATTACCTCGTCTACGTCACCAAGCCGAACGGCAAGATGCCGGCCTTTCTCAACCTCAAATGCAACATCCGCCACGTCCAGCAGGTACGAGACCATCTGGACATGAAGACACGATTATGGCGTGCGTTTAGATGCTGCATTTGGAAGAGCATTTTTGCCTCCAACGCTGGGCCGCCAAGATTGACACCCGCGTCTTTCAACCAATAACGAGTCAACGAGCGAGCGCGCCGCTGGCGTGCGGTGTGTGTGACCATCGACTGTCGCTGTGGCGGTCCCAGCGACGCCACTGCCACGCCTGCGGGGAGGTAGCGCTCTCTATTATGACACAGAGGTCAACGCTGCTGGTTGCGTAGTATGCATGCCGGCACTGCAGTCATACGTGGGATGTCCAGCTGCCCTACAAGGTATTTCCAGTGCATCTGTGTGTCGAGTGCTTTACAGGCTCGCCACTGCGCCCACCGTCGCCGCCACCCGTGCGCCTGTGCCACACAGCCCGGTCCGAGCCCGGCACGCTTTCATCCCGGTCGTCGGCCACGTCGCGAAGCCGAGCGAATAGCGCTTATAGTTCGAGTCGCCGCGGCTCGTTTCTTTCGACGTACCTCATGCAGCTTGAGCACGCGACGCACGTATCAGGCCGAGTGCCTCGGCACAGCCGTCACCATAGTTTAAACATAGTTTAGAGTGCACTAATGTCCAAGAAGACCTATGTGATCGACGTTGTTTTGTACTGAGTTCTTGTACTGGTCGAGTGCAACCAATTAGAGAGATGAACGTCGCCATTATCCAGAAGCGCTCTATACCCATGGACAGGACTCTAATCGGAACGATCTTGGTTTGATTCATCAATTGATTGATTGATTCATGGGTGGATTGGTCGTATTGAACGAGCTAACTATATATACAGACATAAGTCTCCGCGTACTAAGATTCACGTACTAGAACGATCGCATGCTATCGCATTGTCTATTCGTAAGGCACGGGTGCATTTTACCGGCATTGGTTGCCGGCTGCCTTAGCAACTTGCCTATATAAGAACGTATGACGTGGCACAACCAGGGCCCTTGATTCGATGTGAATGTCGTCACATCGAATCTACATTCTGAATCAAAGATCCAAGCAATCAAGACCTTGACTGCACGACAAAGAAAGGCATCGGATTGTAGAACGTAACAAAACATGCATACAAGTAGATTCATTAGAATGCTTTCATGGCCACAGTCTCACTTGGAGACAGCATTTCCAGTGTCCAGCACACAACGCGCAATGAGGTCAAAGCGAGGCGTGCCCCACCCCGACACTGCATCCCAGCCGGGACCTGCGCCGAACGCATGCGGGCAGACGAACGCGCCGTTTGCGCTTGCGCCATTGTCACCGACAAGCACGTCAAAGAAGGCGCTTCCGTGCCGCGCGCCCATCTGGTAGAGGAGCGGGTTGAGGAATCCGAGCGGCGCTTGTCCGTGCGTCAAGCGGAGCTCGTTCCAGAGCGTCACCAGCCCCGCAACGACGGGCGTCGACGCGGATGTACCATAGAGACTATTGACGCGACCGTCAATGACCACGGGGTAGTTGGTGCTGAGCGCCGACACATCGGGGTACCCCCGTCCGTGGTGGTTGAAAAACCGATTTGCGACGGTGCATGGGGGCCGTGGAGATAGGCTCGCACAGCGTCGCGCTGGTAGGCTGGTGTCGCATACACGTTGGAGAATCCGCCGCCGGACGTGATGACGCCGTTGGTTGCGCCCGAACAGACCACTTCGTCGCCATCGTCGCCGAGCTGCGTGCCACCGACCGTCGTGACGTACGGACTGGACGCGGGCCACTCGGGCGCCGAGACGGCACATCGACTCGTGGCATTCTTGCTCCCATCGTCATTGACACCTGCGACGCCGTCGTCGCCGCTGGCCACGAGGACCGTGAGGCCGCGGACAGCCATTTTTTGAAACAGCGTATCCAGGTGGAACGCGTAGGGCTTGGCCACTCGCATGATGCGGGCTTCCTCGTCGCCGTACGAGATCGAGTGGACGAGCGCCGGTGCAGGGTCTGAGAGCACCTGGTGAGCCCACGACATAAACGGTTCGTCTTCGGACGAAGACGGGTTGCTGCCGTCAATGCTCCAGACTGTCGTGTTGGCCCCCGGCGCCATGGCCGTAATGTACTGCAGGTCCAGCGAGGCCTCGCCCGTCGGATGCGACGCGTCGTTGAGCCGGTCGCCGCGCTGGGCCACCACGGTGAACGCACTTGTGGGGCCAAACATCCTTTGAAAGCGAGCGAGATCGTCTGGGCTCCACGCTTCGTCGTAAAACGCTGCGATCGCTTGCGTGGCGTTATTGGCCGTCGCATTGGGTGGGACGCGGTAGAGCGATCGGAGGAAGCTCGGTGTCGACCTTGGGATTCCATCCGGCGCGCTTGGATCAATACGCGATCCATGCGGCTTGGGGTGCAGCGGTCCCGTCGTCAACGACGTAAACGTCAGTAGCGCCTGAATGTGCGCTGGCAGCACGATCGGTGACGAGGCTTTAAAAGCGCGCATCCTTGCGTATGTGCGGTGTCGAAACTCGCCGATCGACGTGCGGAGGAGCAAGCGTGTTTCGCGGACACTGCTGTGGACGACGAGCGTGTTGGTCGCCGCCGAGTACGTCGTGCGGCGGTGCCCGAGCCACATGTGCAGCGCGTCGAGGACGAACGAGGCGGGTGCCGTGAGCGCATTTGCTGCGTTCATGTCCAGGTACTTGCCATATCGGGGATGCCCGGGCGTCGACACCTCTGTCAACGTGTTCAAAAGCGCTGTCGGGTCGTGGGCAGCGAGCCCAATCGTCCACGATAGCGGTCGCGTGTCGTCGGCGTCAGCAATATGGTGCCACTTGTGGGACGACCGAATGCCTGCGAACGCTGCTGGCATGATCACGGGACGATCGATCTCGTGTGGTGCGAGAGGTTGGATCTGAAAGCGATCTTGTGGGTTCCATAAATGCATACTAGTACTCGATGCGGAGCCAACCGAATCCTCGATCGACTTGCCTCTCGGATCTGAATTCGCCTGCCTTGCAATATCGTCTGCCTTCAAAAAATGTTGTTCAACATGACGATGACGTCTATGGTTTCTGGGTCACGCGCGTCAAGACACTTTGAATCTTCTCGAGGCGGTCCAGCATATCGTCGTACTCTCGACTCTGCCGCTGCTGCACGAGCTTGGCGACCTAAGCATGCACAAGTCGTCTTAACACGAGACTCTACTCGATGGTCGACCTTGCGTCGGCGGTGGCGTTGCTGTTGGTGTTTTTCGTGCTGTATGGTCGCCAGGCGCTCCTAGTTCATCCGTGTTGTCCTCGCGTCAATGGACATTTCGCACCTGTGTCTTGAGCTGCACCTCCTTGATCTCGGCCGCGTGCGTCGCGTGCAACACGCGTCGGTCCTCGAGTCGGGCGTGCTCGGCGGCTTTTTTTTCTTTGGCGAGTTTGTGCGTGAGCTTGGCTTTCTCGTGGCGCCAGAGTTCAAACTGGTGCTGCGCTTCGGCGCGGCGTCGCGCCTTCTCGGCTTGGATCTCGTTGGGGTCATGGGCGGCTTGAAGCGCGCGCAGTTTGGCTTGTTCGGCTTTCTTCCGCTCGAGCCACGCCTTGACCTACATTGGGCGTGTGCCACCACGTGTCTAACGATGCCAGTGTCCACCTAGTACATAATTTATGTAGAAGGTCCCAGTATTCGAGGACAAAAGTTGTCGCTCTACCTGCTCTTCGCTGTCAGGGTGTCGATGCTTGACATGGGTTGCAATCGTTTCGACTAGAATATCCGTGCATAACACGGCATCGACGCTCCAACGACGTACGGTAGCGCGCCTTTTGCGTCTCGATGGCCATTTTTTTGGCGGTGGTGGCTTTGGATGCAGCGGCTTGTGCTTTGAGACAAGGTCGGTGCGCGCCGGTGACGGTTCAAATCCATGCACGTACGGAAGCAAAGCGGGTGAAATTGGCTTCATCGCGAGCAAATCACTGGGCCACGTATGTAGGTCCGGTAGCGATGTGGGTTGGCGCGCGAGGCTCGCGTTCGGATTGATTGGCGGAAGGATGTCGATCGATTGGGACGCGGCGAGGACAAGAGGGGCGTCAACGTTGATCGATTTGCTTGCTATTGGAGGGGGTGGGAGCGGCTCGAAGGCGTCGTCCACAGGGCTTGAGCTTTCCTCGGCGGCAAATTCGCAGAGCGCAGTCGTCGTCTCGCGGTCTGAAGACTGCTCATCGTCTAGCGGCAGGGTGGCTGCCACGGATGGGGCTGCCAATAGCGTGTTCTCGCTGCTCGGTTGGGTGGGTGTATCCTCGCGGGGGGTGATGCCTGTCTCCGGGGGCGTGGGCGTCGTATCAGGTGACAACGCGTCCGGCGGCCGACCCGGTGCTTCGGTGGCAAATGTCATTTGCTTTTGTACTTGGCTCATGAAATCGTTGTCGTCGTCGTCGTCGTCGTCTCTGATTGCATTTCTCGCGGTGGTCTCGTCGTCCGGTGGTGCCAGAACACCGCCATTGTCGTCGTCGTCGTCGTCGTCACTCAGATCCTGCGCCATGAGGGCGCGTGTGTGTGCATCGATCGGCGTCCCAAGCGACGTCGGTGTCGTGCCCGTGGATGCGCCAAACGACCGCTGGAACTGAAGCTGCTTCTCGAGGTCGTTCGGCTCGGACGGCCGCTGGATTTCCATCGTAAACGGATTGTAGAGGTACGAGCCGCCGTGGCCGTCGTCGCACGTGACCCACCGAGTCGTCGTCGTCGTCGTGTTGTTCTCTACTATCATGTCGCCGTCAACCCGCCGCCGCCGGCCGGAACCGCATCAATGCATTCTACCTGCACTTCAACCGTTTCAATGCTGCCACCCAACCGTAAGCGTTGAGAGCAATGTGACGCATCCCAGTGATTCATCGGCACTCCATTCTCGCACCAAGTCCGAGGACATGGAGCACGCGTGGTGCGTTCAAGCGCTGCCAGCACGTTGAGGTTTCACCGTCGAGATGGACGGGATGCGTCAACAGGAGGCTAGGTAGGGAGTTCGCATGATGTGGCCTCTCGCCTCGAAGCCGCCACGCTACTTCCATTGGCTACCGGTCCATTGACATATTGTCCATTGCCCCCAGTGCATTGCCCCCATGGGAATAAAGACATTTTACATTAAACAACGCTACTGCAGCTTCTAAAGGAGCCGCACCTTGTGCTCCCGCCACCAAACCAAGAGTGGACAATGGAGGTAGGTTACAACAAATGCGATACATTCAACAATAGATTACTACTACCTACTAACTAATTCTAGCGACTGAACACATCCACACGGTCGCAAGGACGATTACAAAATGCGGTCCCCGCCCGGTGTGAAGACGACGATCTCTTGTGACGGACGGCCGTCATAGTCCATGCGCTTGTTGTCGCTGATGCGCCGGCGCACGACGCGCACAATGAGGACGACGGCGACGACACCGGCGACGGCGACGACACCGGCCATGATGTACCCAAAGATGCCCGAGCCAGACGCCTCGTCCGCGCCGCTACGGACGTTGGCCGTCACCGCTGGCGCCAGTGTCGTCGTACCCGACCGGATGGAAGGTGTCGGCGTCGTCATGCCAGGACACGGCGTCGACGAGCCATCGGCGGACGGGCACGGCGTCATGGTGCACGGCGTCACGGACGGGGCCGTTGTCACCGAGCTTGCTTCGGCCTGCACAGGTGCATCGGTCCATGGGCCCGGCGACGGCGCCACCGACGTGGTCATCGGTGCATCGGTCCATGGGCCTGGCGACGGTGCGTTCGTCGACGACGGGCTGGGCGACGGACCTTCTGTCCAAGGCGCCGGGCTTGGGCTCGGCGACGGGGCAGGTGTCGGGTACTGCGACGACGGCGACGGCGATGGGGCGGGCGACGGCGACGGTGATGGAGCGGGCGACGACGCCGGGCTTGGCTGGGGAGATGGCTGAGGCGACGGACTGGGCGACGGACTCGGCTGGGGCGACGGCTGCGGCTGCGGCGCACCGATCGCGGGTTGACCGCTCTTGACAAAGAAGCCCTTGTCCCACAACGACTGGAAGCCCTCCGGGTAAAACTGACCTGCTGCCGGACCCTTCATCGCGTCCGACGTGCGGCCGCTGTCGGTGCACTGACCGTCGCTCTCGCCCGGAACCTTGAGCCACAAGTAGTAGTCGACAATCGAGTTGCCCGTCTGGTCCGTCGGCGGCGCGCCGATACCTGCCGACTTGGCGTTGCACCATTCGTTTTGCGGCGACCCGTTGCTGTTGCGCGAGGTGTCAATGACGCAGTGGAGACCGCCGGTCGCGCTCGAGTACGATTGGCACAGCGACACCATCTCGTTGGTGCCGTGGTAGTTGGATGTGTCAACGGCAATACCGTTGATGCGGCCGGCCGACTTGAGCCGGTTGAGCGCATCGACCGCCGTCTTCTGCGTCGACCACGCCGCCACATCCACATAGATGTGGGCCTTGGCGTTCGTCGAGATCTTTTGGATCGCGACCTTCAAGTTGGCTTCGTAGTTGTTGGCGACGGCGCACGCGTTGCCCGAGATGAGGCCAATGGCGTCCGGCTCGACCACGTAGATGACTTCTTTCTGGCCGACGCGGTCGACGAGCGACTGGATCCAGCTTGCGTACGCAGCGGCGTCCTTGTTGCTGCCGCCGTTCGAGTAGCCGCCGTCGCCGCAGTCCTTGTTGGGCAGGCCGTAGATGACGATGACCGGGATGTCGTTGCCGCACTGGCTCATGAGAGCGTCGATCTGGTCGCCGTGGGCGCGGTCCGAGTACCAGCTGCCGACAGCGTGCTTCTTGAGCTCGTTGATGGCCGGGATGAAGGCGGCGTTCTTGGTTGCCTCCGAGTACGAGACGGGCTGGACAGCGTTGCAGAGGCCGGCGGCGACCGACGTGGCCATGGCCGACGCGACGGCAAGCACGCTCCGAATGTTCATGCTGCCGCAAATACGTGAATGGCATGCGAGGCGTGGGCTCGCCGAAGCACCAGGTGGCGGCTTCGAACCCACGCGGCAGCTCTTGGGTGATCTTAGCCATAAGTAACGATGCGAGGAGCCAATGATGTGGCGCAGCGAGAATCGAAGATGTGATATCGCAGTTGCTTGCCCGAACGTGTGGGCGTCGCAAGTCGCACCAAAGAACGCGCGCCTACCCTTCGGTCGATCGAACGCTAGAGCGATAACGATTCCGTCATGGTTCCCACTACTAGTACTGCCGATCGAACGAGATCGGGACCACTTCGAGCCCTGCTTCACGCTCCATTTTTACATTTTCACATTTTTGCATTTTCTTTTTTCCAATCCACTGTCGTCAATGGCAGCAGGAACGGCGATCGGCCCAACGACCGTCGACTGGAAACCATGTGCCAGGTGCGCCATCGGGTCGAGCTACCGCAGAGTGGTCGTCGGGGAAGGGTTCCATTGACCACGAATAGCTTTGTCGTCTGCGGGGCTATGGAGAAAAGGACTTTATAGAAAGAAGTAACATCTTTGGAGAAAGCTATCTATGCAAGTCGAATGCACAAGGCATCTCTAACAGTCGAGATATAGCCGAATACAGTCGCGTGTGGTTGTTGATGGTGTCCGGATATGAGGTGGATTTGTCCGGATAATGCGACGAGATGCAGGCTTTAGTGGCTGATAGGCACCACAGGCTTGGTCAACGACTGACCGCGCTTGGCCGATTCGGAAGTCGAGTTCGCGACGCGCGGTCTATCGCAGCGTTCGGTACCACCAGCAGTGACGATCGACAGAGGGTTGGATGGGTCCGTAGATACCAGTCGTCGGTGCCATCCTATGTAGTATGTAGGGCGACCTCGCTCCTGACGCTCCAACGCAACGTAGTGGACGAGCAGAGCAGAAGCATCTTTCATCTCTGCCGACCAACCCGATTGATTTTCGAAAGACGTTGAGATGGAAAAGCTTCCGTGATGCCATTGACATTTCGGTCCAGTGAACCGGTCAGTCGCCAGTGGGATTCGAACCCGCGACGGACGGAACGGTATCCTAGTCCATTGTGGTTCTTCGCGCCACCTTGCACTTGGAGGGGCACTTGGCGGTTGATACGCCGTGTGGCGCTTGCCTCGAGCAGATCAGGCAGATCTTCCAGTGTGCGCGATGTAGTGAGCTCGGCACCTTGCTGACGCCGTCGTGGTGCTGCTCATGAGATCGTTCGCGGGCACAAGAAAGATACCTCCCCTCTTGCAGGTCACGTCGGCTTCAATGCAATGATGCGGTTGCTCTTGCCTTCATGATTTCAGTTCGCAGCGCAGAAGCAGCAATCAACGGGGTGTCGCCAGCCTTTGTCCAGTGCCATGCTCTTGGCACTTGAAAAACGGAAGCACGTGATTTAGCTTTTTTGGGCTCGTTGCAGTCGGTTGAAACTAGAGTCAGGGCAGATGTCCTCCTTCGAGCTGCGCAATGGGATGCAGATAGTACGTATGTGACTCATGAAATGCGCCCAAGACTGCCTTGTACACGTGGCATCCTCTGCACCGCCCATGCCGGAACAAAACACTCGCAACTCGCCGGCTGAGTAGCAAAGCAATGGCCATCTCACTCTTTCAGATTGTCTTTGGCTGCACAAAAGTGCTGTCCTAGCTGTACAGCTGTGTGTCGTGATACGACGACCATCGACAACCATCACAAGAGCATCGTATGGACCGATAACATGGACCCTCTTCGGTTCACCGCGCCATGTCGGACTGTATTGGTCTACTGTATTTGTGAACGGTCACGCTTCTGTTCTGTTGTGCAGACCGGTACGCACAGCTCGTAGAAAACACACATATACAATTTCAACACACACAACAACGACGACGACGACGGACGACTGACGGATGGAGCAAAGGCGCATGTTGGGCTTAGAGCACGGCTTCGCTGTACCGGGAGGTACCCACGAGCACGACGATGCCGCGCGAGTCGCGTTCGATCATGTCGTCGTCCTTCTCGCGCAAGTTGCGCTTTCGGATGACGACGGCCGCAAGGACCGCGGCCACGACCGCCGCGACACCGACGAGCGACGCAAGCGCAATCACAATGCCGTTGCTCGACGACTCTTCGCCGCCCGACTGGACGCTCACAACGTTGGCGGCCGCGGTTGTCGCCATCGGCTTGGTCGTCGGCGCAATCGACGCTGCTTCGGTCACCGAGGCGGGCTCTTCGGTCGTCGTCGTCGTGGGTGCCGGTGTCGTTGTCGTCGCATTGGTCGGTGCCGGTGTCACTGTTTCCGTTGTCGGTGCCGGGGTCTCGGTTGTTGGTGCCGGTGTCGACGTCGCGGGTGCACTTGTGCTCGGCGACGGTTGCGGCGATGGTTGCGGCGACGGTTGGTTGCCCCAGTTGCCGCCGATCTTGGGCATGCCTTTTTCGCTGACAAAGTAACCTTGGTCCCACAGCTGCGCCAAGTGGTTCTCAAAGAACTCACCGGCGGCAGGCCCCTTGCTCGCGTCGGACGAGTGCGTGCCGTTGTCGCACCCCCCGTCGCTCTCCCCCGGCACCTTGATCCAGAGGTAGTGGTCGACAATCGAGCTGCCTGTCGGTGTCCCCGGCGGCGCGCCAATGCCACCCGACTTGGCGTTGCACCACTCGCTTTGAGGCGACCCACGGTAGTTGCGCGAGGTATCAAAGACGCAGTGGAGACCACCGGTCGCACTCGAGTACGCTTGGCAAATGCTCTTGAGCGTGTTCGTGTCCTTGTAGTTGGACGTGTTGATGGCAATGCCGTTAAGGCGACCGGCCGACTTGAGGTTGGACAGCACCTCTTGCGCCGCGCCTTGATTGGCCCAGCCCGCGACATCGGCGTAGATCTGCGCGTTTGCATTCGACGAGAGCTTTGTGAGCGCGACCTTGAGGTTCGGGAGGTACCCTCGTTGTGTCGCGCACTCGTTGTTGGCCAAATTGCCAATCGCATCCGGCTCGAGGATGTAAATGACGTTGGTGTTGCCGACGCGGGACACGAGGCTGTCGATCCAGCGCGCATAGTCGGCCGGCGACTGGTTGCCGCCGTTCGACGAGTAGTGCCCCGCGCAGTCCTTGCCCGGAAGACCATAGATGACAATGACAGGGGTGGCGCCGGCGCATTTTGAGAGCAATTCCGAGATCGAGTCACCACCGCGGTCCGTGTACCAGGTCGCGGTCGCATACTCGCGCAACACGTCGACGACAGGTTTCAAGTGCGGTTTTTGGGCCGCTGCGGCGTATGAGACGGGTGGCACGGCGGTGCAGAGGCCCGCCGAGACGGCGCTGGCAGCCAACGCCATGGCCGCAAGAAGGCGCGGGACGTAATACATGGGAAGAGTGAAATTCGGGAATGCGCCGTAGACGCTGCCCACGCCCGCATCTGGTTCGTGCAGATTGCACTTGTGTGTCACGGCATCACCCTGGTGTAGGTTTGAGCCAATCACTGCCTCGCATCACCTTGCATTTTGCATTTTGGCCAATCAAACGCAACGATGTCCATGGCAGCTGAGCGATAACTTTGCATACTTTCGGACGTCGACCGATTGCGACGACCGCGTGGCAGCTCCAACGTGGTCGCCGCAGTAGCTTGTCCAGGCGAGTACTAGTAGCAAGTATCTTGTTGTACGAGACAGTGCCGTCTTTGCTTCGTCACCGCCTTTAGATGGCGAAGCGCGCCGCCGAGCTTACCGTTGGCCGTGAGCAAGGAGGCAAGGAGGCGGCTGGTGCACTTGCTGAATCTTGAAGCGACTACGACCGCTCCAAGCAAGGTAGTACTGGATCGTGCGTGGTATGCAGCGAGCGAATAGCTTATATTACAATCGCTCGTTGACGACGAACGACGTGAGGTGCGTGGTATAAGTATACGTGTTGAGCTGGTGCGTGTCGCCGCTGGTGGGATGCTCGCGGAATCAGCGACCTTATTTCAGGCGCACTCCTTATTCGAGCCTTGGTTTCGGTGTTTTGATGCATATTCCATACCGATTTGCACCATAGACCTGCCCTCTTGAGCGCCGACGGTGTCGCCGCGGCAGATGGTTCATCGGAAATTAAGCCACCGATCAGCTTAGCGTTTCTCGCCAAGGCTACTATTACGTCTAGCACCCACTCGAGATAATACTAGCTATCAAGAGCGAGAGCTTCGAAAGGCTGGACAGGCACGGACCAATTTACATGTAGTGAGTGCGTCGACGTCGACGCGCCACTTGCGACGCACGAAACTCTGAAACGAAGTTTACAAAAACACGCTCCGAACGGGGGTGTACAAAGGGTTAAATGGGTAAATCCGGGCTTTGGCGAGGCCAGTGTATCTCGTCAGTGTGTTTCAAAGCTGTCGCGCAGTTCTGTCGCGCCGTCTGCCCGTAGCCGTGAACGACTGGCGCTGAAGCGGGAGGATCCATTGCTCGGCCTACAATCGCTGCGCTGGGGCATGGTCGGATTGCAGCCAGTTGGTCGACTGTCGGACCGATGCTCGGCGCTGGATCCTTTGCGCTGAACGGAGGACGTCGCAGTGTAGCGTAGCGAGTATTACGAAGACCGACTGCATTCAAAAGTCACTGCTGGCTGTAGTTTAGAGCTTAGCTCGCTAGGATTTCCAGTCTTAGCTCGCTAGGATTTACAGTCTTCACTCATGTGCCATTTACGGTATGCAAAAAAGTATCTTGTGTGGACCACGTCATCATGGAAATCGTTATCGCCGACCCAACCGGCGTCGCAGTTGGAGCCAAGACTGCAATATACGAAGCGCTGCCGTGGATAATAGTGTCTTTTATAGCTTGAGCAAATTGGAACCCACCTCTCTCGGCCCGCGAGTTGGCCGATCCCCATGAAGTCATGGTGATTTCACACGTGTGAAAAACTTGCATGAAACCGTTTCTCACGTGTGAGAAATGTGTGGATACAGCCATGGGTGCATCGGACCGAGCACAGAGGGATTCATACTGGACAATTCCTCGCTACCGTCCTGGAGCAGACGTGCACCATTGAAGATGCACGTTGGTCTAGCTCGTTGGCCTCGTAACGTTACGTGTAATGTAGCTGCTGTGGTCATGAACACTCCTACGCCTCCTCCAAGAGTTGAACTCGGTCGAATTGAAACCACGAATTTTGAACGGTCGCAAGACAACCGTCGTGAGAGCAGTGATTATTCTTGCCAAACGTTGTATTTCGACGCGTAGATTCGCACCTAGTGGGCTAGTACGTGTAGTAGAATGAGCTGTGGTCGCAATAGCTCACATTTCGAAGTTGGGATCCTACAGGCTCGTCCGACCAGGTATTATATATAATACTCTGAGAACCAAGAGCTGACTGACACGCATGCACCGCTAAACGCAACTTTTAAAGCAGCTGCAGCCCTGTTGCACGGTGAAAACCATCACGGAGCTTTGCGGCAACAGAATATCAACACTACAGTCCCTTGTATGGGTCGGCCAAAGCACATGATACCACCAACGTACGAGCGAATTGGACGCTGACTCGGTGGCCAACGGCAAACATAAGATGGGCACGTCTCTCATCCACGAAAAGTCGAGTGGAGAAGGCTGTATCGTATTCTATGCTCATCGAGTCGACTGCGCACGCCTTTTCTTCTGGTAATGGTAACGCACCAATCGTCCACGTTCCAGGTGTAACAAGAGTGAATGCACTGCTCAGCCTTCCGTGTCCATGGCGACATCGGCCGTCGCCTAGCACAGGATGTATCGACATGCACAGACGAGACTGGGATTTGGTACCTCCAGGAGGTGCTGAATCGAGCACGTGGTGCTGAGAATGTGCGCAATCTTGGTCCAGCTGTCGGCGATCCCGCGCTGGGCCGAGCAGCGCTTCTGGAAATGAACGCCGGTCGCATCAACCACCACGGAGCTGTCGTCCGCCACCATCCACGCCAGCGTTTCGATCGAGCACCGCACCAGATCGCCCGCCACAATCTACCCTTCGCTCTCAGACCTCGGCGGTGTGCACATCCGACCGCGTACCTCATGCCCTGTCATGGTCTCGGGTGCGAGCGTGGTGAGCACGTGTCCTTCAATCGTTTCACACGCAAAAGCCTCGGTCACTGTCAGCACGATCGTGAGCTGGCTCGGATATGGACTTGTGGTTGCGTCCTTCCAGAGCAGCACGAGTGGCGAGAGCCCGAGCGTATAGACACCCGCCTTGCAGTAGAAGAGAAGTCCGTCCCTACCGTCCATGTAGCATAAGCGTGGAGGCGAAAAGGTTGTACTTGGAGAAGGAAAACGCGCCATAGTACGCCGTCGAGAGCCCTTCCGGCGTGCAGTCAAAGTACGGAATCGGCTACGAAGAATCGGATTCAAGGCTCCATTGGATAGTATATATACGCGGCTGGATACCTGAAAGGCAAATGGATTGGCCGACGAGATAGTCGCGGCCGACGTCTCGGAGAGCTTGTCTTGGAGCCAGTAGAAGCGAAACTCGGCCGTGCAGTCGTACAAGAGGTAGCCCTACGATCGAGGTGAGCGACCGGCGCCTTGGTCGACAACCTACCTTCCAGCACATGACATCAAGAACGTAAAAGGTTCCGTCAACGTCGTTGAAGATGCAGTCGAGGACGCAGTACTGGTCGGCGCCGTATTTCGTCTTGCGCGAGCCTCATGCGTACATGAGCTACCATTGGAGGTCGTCGAGGTCGTCGTACCGCTGGGCAGCGCCGACGGAAACTTCTTGAGCACGCTCCCGCTGTGCGTCCGCGCGATGGTCGTGCCACTACACGAGGGATTGTAAGACGACGAGATGCAGCATGCGACGCGTGACCTACTTGGCTGCGATCACGAGGCAGCGCTTGCCGTCGGGGCGCGGCAAGACGAGCCAGCCCTCGCCGTTGCCGGCGTGCGTGCCATTGAGCTGTGTCGGTATGTCCACCATCCACTCCGGGTGCATGAGCTGGTTGCTATAGATCGATCGCCGGCCCTTTACGCGGTCTTCGCGCGT
>NW_012156466.1:0-1107 GCF_000151545.1 Saprolegnia parasitica CBS 223.65 | reverse complement strand
CCGTGATGTCCTCGAGGTCGGCCTCGACGCTCGGAATCGCCATCTCGCGGACGTGCATGGTGAGGTCCCGCCGGGCCTGGCGCTGCCGGGCGATTGCATCTTGCCGGCGGCGCTCCTGTCCTTCGTCGGCCGACCGGCCAAGGTGCTTCCAGCCGTCCGGGCGCGAGCTCATGCTTCTTGGATTTGCACACTGCAAGCACACGTCTCTCATACTTGATATTCATATCATGTTTGAAAGGTTGGCTAGATGCACGCAACCCAAGCTTTTGATGGCAAACGCTGGACATTAAGACCAAGATTTCCACCAACCAATGGAGAATACCATATATCGACATATCATGAGGAGTCACGTCATCCGAAGGAACGCAAAGAGCCCATCGGTGCTACTGGATGCTCGTGCTGCGAGGGATAGTATCCTGACTGGTTTTGCTGGCATTTCATTGGTGGAATCGCAATCTTGAATAGCTCATGGACATGCCTGACCAACGACGACGACGCCGATAGATGAGGAAGGCGGGTCTCTGGCCCTTTGGACACTACTATGTCTCAAGGCGCCAGAGTCATACTGCCATACTATATGTTGCATATTCATTCACGAAGCGTCGTTGCAGACTCAAGTCCATGTGCCCCAAGGGCCACCGAGGTGAAGCGTGCGACCCATTGCGAGCGAACCTCGGTTCAAGTTCAAGCCTGGTAGCGGTGTGGTCATCAAGCCTCTTCCTGCACTTGTGCAGGAGACAAGATAGATAGTTGTCGTCACTCGCTTGCTCAAACTGACCATCCGCACGACCATCCAACCCGCCGTTAAACTCCCTCCATAGATCCTTGCCAACCCATCGAAGAAAGATGTTCAAATAGAATATTGTCCTACATAGTACACACCTACTAGTGTAAAAGAGAAAATACGTCAATCGAAGCAGGGGGGTGTATGGTCCATCGTCCACGGCGCTGCTTAGAGTTTGGCCGCTGGTGTCGACAGCAACACGGCAATGCCCGTCGAGTCCAGCGCGACGACATGGTCATCGCGATCCCCAAAGCGGTTGCGATGCCGACGCACGCTAAAAACGGACACGACGACGAGCGCGACGAGCGCAATGGCAGCGAGCG
>NW_012156465.1:174527-180131 GCF_000151545.1 Saprolegnia parasitica CBS 223.65 | reverse complement strand
CGAAGCGATCGATGGCGTTTTCGTATGGGGCGGGTTCCCAGCCTCTTGTCTTAGTCATTTTCCAAGGATCCGGCTTGCCGCGCGAAGACGACGACGATGAACTCGAGCGATGCGGACCGCCAAATCAAGCAGATGGTGAACTTCATCTTGCAGGAAGCGCAAGAGAAGGCCAACGAGATCCGCATCAAGGTACCTCGCGTCGGCGACGTCATGGCCAGCGCGGCGAAATGACCTTGGTAGACGGAGCATGATTTCAACCTCGAGAAGCAAATGCTCGTGCACAACGCCAAGGTCAAGATTCAGGAAGAGTACGCGCGCAAGGAAAAGGAACGCGAGATCAACAAGCGCATGTACACGCCGTGGTTGTAAATGGCGATTGACACGCACGCGTAGCGCCCGCTCGGCCGAGATTGGCGCGTCGCGCCGCAAGAAGATGATTGCCCGCGAAGAGCTCCTGCAGTCGCTTATCGCCGAGGGCAAGGCGCGCTGCGGCGAGGTCGCCCAGCACGAAGGCGCGTACCGCACGCTGCTCCGCGACCTCTCGGTCCAGGTACACATACATCACCACCGTCTCATCGTCATTCTATCGTCATCCTATGCTCCGTAGGGCTTGATCAAGCTCCACGAAACCGAGGTCATGCTCGCGGTCCGCAGCAAGGACGTGCACATGATCGAGTCGTTGGTCCCGGAGATCGCGGCCAACTATGCTGCCATCATGAAGCAGGAAGCTGGCGTCGACATGCACACCAAGCTCACGGTCTGCAAAGATGAAAAGCTCATGCCGCCCTCGCACAGCGCCGGCGGCGTCACGCTCGTCGCCAAGAACGGCAAGATCGTGTGCGACAACACGCTCGACACGTACGTTTCGACAATCCAAGCAGAGAGATGATGATGGACATGTCTAGGCGCTTGATGACGGTCAACTACGACGAGAAGCCGACGATCCGCAAGATGCTCTTCCCCGAGATCAAGTAGACACCTCGACGCTCATGTCTTAAGACGCAGCCTCTACTTCGTCTCTTCTTGCGTGTGTTTTTTAGTCTTTCAACGCGCTTGCTATCTACAACTAGACCAAGTGCAGCTCGCTCAGGACACTGCTGCACTTGGCGTTGACCTTGACCGTCGCAAGGCCGTCGCCGCGCGTCGGGCCAATGTTGACAATCCCGATCGGCACGTGGGCGTCTTTGGCGCGGAGGAGGAAGCGGTACCCCGAGAACACATGCAGCGAGGACCCGAGCACCAGCATCGCGTCCGCTGTGTCGACGTCATGGTAGATCTACTGCACCGCGTCAGCGTCTTTCGAGGTAATGAATGAAGATGACCTGCTGCACGGTAGCCGGCGCGACCGAGTCGCCAAAGAAGACGACGTTGGGCTTGTAAAACCCGATGCGACATAATGGGCAGTGGGCCACATGGAAGAGCCGCTCCATCTCCTAGTAATAGCCAACAAAGCGTCGAGTCCTGCGGCTATCTTGCAGAGTCGTCGTACGGTCGAGAGGTACATGTCGGCGTCCGGTCGCACTTGCATGGCATTTGCCAGCGTCTCGTTGTCGGCCTGCACCTTCTCGACAAACCCTGGGTTGAGGGCGTCGAGGACGACCTGAAAGTCTTCGCGGGCCATCGCGGGCGCGTCGCACGCCGGGTTCATGCAGCGCACTTCGTCCATGGAGCCATGGAGCTCAATGACGTCGCGTGCGCCGGCCTTCTGATGCAGCCGGTCGACGTTTTGCGTCACGATGCGAACGTCGCCCCTGCACACCGACTATGAGACAAGGAGGAGGAGGAGGAGGATTGGGCCGTACCGCGAGTCGTGCTGCCACTGCGCGAGGACGACGTGGTTGGCATTGGGCTGCGCGCCTTGCCACTGGTGGCGGGCCATGTAGTTGCGCGCCCAGTACCGCTGCCGCACCTAGTGCCATGTGTGCGCCTTACGAAGATAGGACGAGAGATACAAGCGTACGGCTTCGTGGCTCATAAAGTCGCGGTGCTCGATCGGCTTGTGGTTGGAGCGGGCGTAGAGCCCGACGCCTTTGGAGCGGTAGTCGGGGATCCCGCTCTCGGTCGAGATACCCGCGCCTGTGAGCACGACGACCTTGGATGCATGATACAGCATCTCTTGCAGCTTGCTCATGGCGTCGTCGTCCGGCGCCTCGTGCGCGGGCACGTACATGGAGAAGCAGCGTCGGCCCCGCGCGACCTTGCGCACCTGCAGCATGAGTCCGGATGCCGAGATCCGCATACAGTACGACGCGACCCACCGAAGGCCCGGGAAGCCACGTGCAGCCCTACCCCTGTTGCCGCTGCCATCAACCGGCCTGCGTACTAGTAGTACCTAGGAGGGAGGCTGCTTGGTGTCATGGTAAAGAGGCGTCACGATGGAGGTAGTGCTGCCGCTTTCTGTTGCCAAAGACTGCCAGATCCCTGGACGCGCGTACACCGGTGCACCACGCAGATCCATAGCATGCACAGGTGCATTGTCCCAGCCTCGTCGTGAATGCACAAAAGCTGTCTTGCAATTGGACCAGGATGTCTTTTGAATGGTAGACGTCCGACGCTGGATGGCGAGCGGTGCGCGGTGGTAGGAATACGTGGCACTCTCTCGCGCCTCCGACGGCGTCGAGAAACGTCTCGAGGTAATCGCGCATGGCCATGACCGGTTCGCTCGACGATTCGAACAGTGTAACGAGGTCTTGTGGTCCACAGGACAAAAGACAATCTGTGCACAAGAAGGAATGTCTTGAGACGGGACGGTGCCCGCGTTTTACTCACGCTAAACCCGAGGTAGTCAATGTCGCTTCAGTGCCCGACGACCGCCGCGGACGCTGCCTGGAGCCTGACCGCGACACGGTCCATGCCCATGCGCAACGCCGTCGCAAGCGCTTCGTTCGCATCGCCTTCATTCCGGTTTTGCCGCAGGAACGCGACAACGTGAACATGGCCCGCCATCGCCGCCCACGTCAGCACCCGCTGCGTGCACGGCGCGTTGGCCGCAGGCAACACGCGAAGCGTCTCGATCTCGCCATTGCAAAGTCCATTGCATCAGGCGGCACGGCCTCTACGAGCGGCAGCACGTAGGCCACGACAGAGCGACCGACTGCCTTCGCGTCGGTGGCGATCAAGGAAGCGGACGACGTCGAGGTGGCCGCGCATGGCTGCGTCCTCGATCGCCCGATGTGAACATCCTTCATGCCGCTTCGCGTGCAGCAGCTGCACAATGCCAACGTGCCCGTGCGCCGTCCATGGCTCGCGACGCGCCACCTTTCTCTCGGTGCGTGTGGAGGAAGTCGACGATGTTCTGGTGCTTAGTGGTGCTCGCCGCGTTCAGTGCCAGTGACGTGCAGCCTTCGTGTCGGTGGTAATGCAGAATCCCGAGAAGGTCGCCGTGCTTGGCCGCAGCATCCATCGCGTCCACCGTGCAAATCTCGCGTCGGTGGTCGTGGAGGAAGCGGACGATCGCAATGTGCCCATGCTCGGCCGCCGCGTTCATGGCCCAGACCGAGCAGGTACATATACCCGGTAAGGTGAAGGAAGAGCAGCGCGCCGAATTGACCAGTGGCCACCACATAGTCCATCACATTCATGGAGACCGCTGAGGGCGACGACGATGGAGCTGTTGTGAAGCCCAGACGTCGAGCGGTGGCGCGATACGCAAGCACGCAGCGCGGCACCCGAGCCAAATTGAGCCGATGCGAACGAGCTTGTTGATTTGGCGCAGATGCACATAAACGTGACCAAGAGAGGCTGTGGAAGGCCATCGTGGAAGCATGTGATGAGCCCGACCACGTCGCGACTTGAGAGCACGGTCGTCATGACGCAAATGATGTCGTGGGCTATCGGTGAGAACGCTAGCGCTGGTACTGTTGTCGTTGGTACCGTTGTCGTAGACCGGTGGTGCAGGCGTCTGCAACGTGTTGCTGGATTGTAGGAGACGAGGCTCGAACCCACGACAACGACACAGATCTTGGGTGTGTTCGTGCATGCGAGAAGACGGCAACCATGGCGACCACACGCGGCTACCCCAATCGAACAAACTCTCTTGCATCACGTAAACGCTACACACTGTATGGGAGCTACGACCCAAGGTTGCACGTCGACCCTTCTACGAGTTTCTGCAGCGTCGGCGCAGCCTCGAGGCGCAGACAGCTGAGACCGTCTTTCGACTCGATCGAACACGTACTGGGCAGCGACACGCGGCTAGAAAAGTAGGGTGCGTGCAGCACCATGGTGTGGTACTCACCGTTCTCGCCGCAGACGTCGACGCCGTCGGAAGCGTGGAGGGCGCACAGATCTCGCAGTGCTTCGCGCGTGATGCGTCGCCCGAGCCACGCGGCAGCATCTCGGAACGACGCTTCCTTGACGCACGAGAACACGACGTGAAAGTCGCGCTCAAGAACGAGGTGCATTAGCGCTTCTCGCGGCCGTTGCCAGAGCGGCGTGAGGATCGCCATGCCCACGGCCGCGCACCGATCGGTCATATAGTTGCTCGTGCTCGTGCCAATGAAGTCAATGTCGCCCGTGACGAGGCACTCGATGCCATGGTCGTTCTGCAGGCGTCGCAGCGCGGCCTCGTAGCTGCCATTGTAGTCGGGCGGGCGGATCGTGAGGAAGATATGGCGCAGCCCGATGGCCGCCGCCTGCGCCTCCATGAGCGGGATCGGGTGGGCGCGGAAGCTCGGGTTCTCTGGCGCGAAGGTCACGAGAAGCGCAACGTCGTGGCCGCCAGCCTTGGCCTCGTACAGCGCCATCGCGCAGTCCTTCCCGCCTGTCCAGGACACGGCAGATCGCATCGCGAAGTCCGGATATGATCCTGCATATCCGGATGGGGGCGTGTGGCGTCGGTGGTATATTCACTTTGGAAGGTTTTTTATGGTGGTGTCACATACTGGTACCTTCGCAGCACGCTTGTGCGTTTCGAGAGCATATCACGCCAGCCACAAACACCGCGCCTAGGATCAGTTGCTCGATAGCTCAACCCCTTCTGGGCGGATCGATTCTGGTGGCTGCTTGCAACAGCCGACCGCACGTATTTACCACCAATCAAACACGGTGAAATAAAGAGTGTGAAAAACTCGTGAATATATAAAGTCTCGGAGGCTTCGCCCTGCCAGCAGCTTCCAGATTTCGACCAGCATGAGCCGCGTCCTCGTGCTTGGCAGCGCCCAAGTGGGCAAGAAGCATATCGTCGAGGCCGTCGTCGCCGCAGGCGGAGCGCAGGATGCTGCCGAGTGGGCCAAGGCCGATGACCACGCCGTGCTTGCGCACACGCTCGTGACCAAGTACTACTCGGCGCCGATCGCGTTCCACGTGCCCGAAGCGGCGCACGACGTACCAGAGGACCTTTCGCCGTACGAAGGCCTGCTGCTTGTGTGGGACGCGACGCAGAAGGCCTCGTGGAGCCATGCGCAGTCGGTCATGGAGGCCATTGCGTCGCGAGAGCATGGCCTCGAGGTGCTGGTCGCCGTCGCCAACCGCGCGTCGCCCGACATGGTGCTCGAGAACATGAACGACTGCTGCTTGGAGCATGGCTTTGAGCACATCGCTGTAAGTCGCGGGGCGTCGAGCGCGGCTGCAGGAAGCGAAACTTCTGGCACCGATCGTCTCGTC
>NW_012156465.1:158837-174427 GCF_000151545.1 Saprolegnia parasitica CBS 223.65 | reverse complement strand
CGGCGTGCGCCACCCGACGGCCGAGTCGGCGCCAGCAGCTGCACCAAAGGCGCCCAAGACGCCGCACCCGACGCCCGCCTCGACGCCGTCGCTGCTCGAGCAGGACGAAGGTTTTGAGGCGCTTTTGCAGGAGGTGCTCAGCATCCGCGAAGACGTCAACTTGCAGCGCCTCACGGACGACGAGCGCCGAGCGCGTGCCGCCGACATGGCCATGAAGCTCATGAGTCTCTTGGGCGACAACAGCGACGACGACGACGAGAGCAGCGACGACGAGTAGTCGGAGTAGACTGCCGTTGGAGCTCTTGGCATTCGATCTTCTACTAATCTTATATAACTCTCTGATATATATCCACGTCACGAGTTTGTGTGTGTTTCTGTCCTTTGCCGTGTCAAGCGATCGAGTCGTTGTGGCTGACACCACCCAGACAGCTGCCCACCCAGGCAGCTGCACCGTGCTGCAGATGCCCGACACGGCGACTGCAACCGGTACTGCCGCACGAGCCGCGTGGCAAGTACAACATGACGGCTTGTATCAACGAGCTTCTCGATCACGTGCAGTCCAACCTCGTCGTCTTTCCAAGCGGTCAAGTCGAAAGCATTGAAGTGACGTACTCTGTCTTACGATGTGTGGCAGCCACTCGCCCTCTATTTACGTCTGGGAATTCGAGTCCCAAACGCTCATCGCATCATCGACCGTCCGGCGCGTCTTTCAGGTGTCCCATCTTCCAGTCTGTCGAAAGGATGAATCATTCGACAATTCAGGAAGTCAAGGGCTTGCGATTCTGCCAATGCCCAAGCGAGTGCCATGGGCCATGGTGGTCTTTTGGAGCCACGACGAAGGTGTCTATCCATCTCCTCCATCTCGACGAATTGCAATTTATGTACCCTTTATCGTATGGCGTTGTATTATCGGCGCCGTGAGGTCGTCAGGAAATGACATCACGTCGCTACTCAAAAGCTAAAGTCGGCAACTGCGAACTCGAAGTGGCATCGCCCAACAGCGGAACCAGCTTTTGCATGTATTACTATCTCGACACGGACTGCGACGGCGTCATCTCGGACAAGCAGCAAAAACTACTTGATGAATCGGGCGACCCCCCGCCCCCGCCGTGCTCTTCCACCATATTCCCATCCCGAGTTCAACCTCGCGTCAAGCAGCCAACCGACGTACGGTCCCAGCCCGGCTCGAGCGGTCTTCGGTGCGATCTCCTCGACACGCTTGTCGCGAGTGGGTATTTTGTCTCAAGGGAATGTTCTCACGCAATGCATGCTGTCAAGGCCACGGTTGACAGCCACGACCACTACAACGACTACGGCGTGCTCCGGCCGGGCGTCCAGCTGTGGTACGGCGGCAGTGTCGGTTACGGTGCATCGTCGAAGGAGGTGATTTACGTCCTAAGGTGCACATGATATGGCGGCGTAGGGGACCCCAAGCAGCGATTCAGTGGGAGCGCAACTCGACCGACGAAGTAATTTATCGTTGAAGCAAGGTGATGGCGACGACACCAAGCACGAGTACCTCGTGTACCGACGAGGCATCTTTTCAAAAAATGCCACTGGCGTCTAGTCGATGTACGTATTTGTCTTGAATGCTTCCAACGAATGCATTACGTCGGCCTTTATCAACTTTCGTGGGAAAAATCAGAAAACATGAAATGACCCAAACCTCGTGGGAGATTCAGAGTAGCCGTTGCACGAAAGTCATGACAAAGTGACGATAGTCTTGGTCATAGATTCCAAGGTCACGTTGCAACTCTACGCATCGTAGCAAGCAGGCGAGTGCTTCAAAGTCTTATGTTGAGCACTGGTGTACGCAAGCACCAGATGTTCTGGTGGCCTCTCGAGCCGTTAAGGCTCAACTTGAGGCCTACGCCAAAGATTCATGACCTATTAGAAATATCTGCCAAGATCTAAAGCCTTGCTACTGGTGGACTGCGCAGCTGCCATCAAGATTTGAAAATGCTGCACGTGGTGGGAATATGGATGAGTTTGTATGCACGCAGTATGAAACCGTCGGTCTGAGTCTGAGTTGGCGGAATCTGAAGCGACGCATGACCCCTCTGCGAGATTCACAGCAATCTGGTTCCTATCGATGCCTTGTCGCTTTGAATCTTACGCAGCTCGGGCCAGCTCGATGCTTCATTGATAGCCACGAGATCACTTTTCCATTTTCCTCGTCTACCACCCACCCAATGCCCGCGTACTGGTTGCCTTGTGCTACGACGGCGCTCCTCGCAGTCGCGTCGCTTGCCCAAGACGTCGAGCCAACAGCTCGCGATTATTCTCTCGACGCGGTCGTCGGCAAGGACAGCGCGGGGCAGCCCGAGCTGAGCTTCACCGTGCTGCAGATTCCCGACATGCACTACACGGGCAACCCCAAGTACGCGTGCAACGGCCCGCCCCACAAGCCGTGCGGCGAGTACAACATGACGGACCTCATCGGCCGGCTCGTGGACCACGTGCAGCCCAACCTGATTGTCTTTACGGGCGACCAAGTTGAAAACACCGGCATCAAACATGCAAGACCCTACCCCTCCATCATATGTGTCTCCTAACCGACAATGCTTTTGTAGACCGTAACCGAGGTCAAGAAGGCCATCGACATGTATTCCAACAACGCGATTCAGCGCCAGGTGCCGTGGGCCATGGTCTTTGGCAACCACGACGAAGGCGTACGTCCTCCGATTGGTGATTTTGTACACAATTCTCATGTGGTTTTGTATACGCTGCTAGAAATCCTTCTCGCGCAAGCAAATGATTGACTATATTACGTCGCGGCCGTTCGCCTACACCCAAAGCGGCCCCGACGGCATCGGTGGCACCGGCAACTACGACCTTCAAGTCACTGGCGCCAATGCCAACGCGGTGTTTCGCATGTACTTTCTCGACACTGGGACCAAAGGTACCGTGTCCAAGGGTCAAAACGACTACATGCGGACGCTCGCCGCCTCGCACGCATCCGAGAATGCGACGGCAATCATGTTTCATCACATTCCGATCCCAGAGTACATCCTCGGCCCCAATGAGAAGATCACGTACGGCCACCAAGGCGAAAAGGTCACCAACGGTCCGCAGTCGGGTCTGCTCGACACGATCGTAGCGAGTACACGCCGTTCGATTCGACTTGGTTTTGCCTCATGAAACGGCGTTGTAGTGCGCGATGTCAAGGCCACGTTTGTGGGCCACGACCACTACAACGACTACTGCGTTGCCCGTCGGGGTGTCCAGCTCTGCTACGGCGGCGGCGTCGGCTACGGTAGAGCTTGCATTGCTCGTCGAAAACATTCCAACTGAAACGGGCGCTCCAGGTGCGGCGTACGGGGACCCGAAGCTGCCTCGTAGTGCGCGTGTGATCCAGTGGAAGCGCAACTCGACAACGGAAGTCCTTACGACGTGGAAGCAGGCCGAAGGCGACCTCTCCAAGCACGAGTATGTACTCTTTGCCAAGGCTGCGTAAACACGCCACTTGAGCACGATAACGCTAACAAGATGACGTGAGTTTATCATCGACACGCGCATTCGGTGCGGCTGTAATCACCGAGGTTGGCAGCTCGTGAGTACTGTGGAGGCATGAAAGGACTGCACAACGTCCGAGCGACAGAGTTGAAGCTCAAGGACGGGTAAGCGAACGACAAGAATCACGCAAGATGATCACGCGGCCAATAGACTCGGCACGACAACTTTTCTGGGTGGCCGCGACGTCACCTCGTCCCGCGGATCGCGCTCCTGCCTCAGCCTGCCTAAATCAAGTCCCTCAACCGAGTACATACAACGAAGAAAGTCCGACATTCTTATTTAGCATAGTTTATATCTATAGTAATAGACGACCCACTTCAACAACAACGACAACTTTTCTGGCTATTTATATGTCTTATGACTCTTGAGCCCTTTTATTCTTCTTCCGAAGCATTCCGGTCTCGCTGTGTACACGGCGAGTCGTATGCGCATTCCGCTTCAAGCTGGCTTGCCCGACTTTATCAATTCGACGCGAGCGTGTCTACATGTACCTACCGGTATGTCTTTTGCCGCGCGTCGCTTCTGACGCCCGCGACGTCGATGCTCCGAGGTCGCCATCTGTAGTGATGTGCAACAAATAAACAAACGTAATTGATGCGCTGGACCAATCAGATACATTGTCCATGACCTCTAGTTAGACCCTTTTGACTAAGCTGACTGCTCGCACCGCGTGGCGTTCGCATCGAGCACCAGGTGGCACCCCTCGCGCCCGGTTAGAAATCAGCTCAAGGTGTCCAGTGACCGCGTGCTGCGATCTTTTGCACGTCCCTTCTGTGCAACCCGGTCATGACATCCACGAGAGGATTTGAAGTGGCGTCTGGTCCAAAACGATGTTGGTCCTGGGATCGAGGCTTGTGGGCCTCGTCTGCATCGAGCGCAAGTCAAGTTGCATTCGCCTGCTCGCATCGTGGGTACCTCCTCGCTTGCTTCAAGTTGGCACCGCATCGCGCTGGTAAAGCTAGTGGATCAAATCTAATATCTATTCTATTCATTTGTACAAGAAAGTTATAAAAGGATCGCTAACGCATCTACACCGACGGGACCTCCGTGTCGAGAAGCGCAATGAGCGTGTCAAGGGCCTCGGCGAGTGGCGGGAGTGGCGTCGGTGTCCGCCACGAGGGCTCTTCAAGGTTCGGCGGTGGTGCCTCGGGCGAGAACGGGAACGGAAGGTACACGTCTCGGTTCTCGAACGCTTGGTTGGTTCGCACGGCGCGGTCCTGGCGGTCGAGCTTTTGTCGAAATTTCTGCGCGTGCGTTTGCGTCTGGCGCGTCGTGCGGGTCTGGACGATGGCCGCGACCTTCTTCCACGGACCGTGGGGATACGTTTGGATGCCGACAAGGAACCGTTCGTGCTCTTGGCGGGACCACTTGCCACCGTGGCTGCTGGCATTATCGTCGTTGTTGCAGTGGTGCTCGGGGGTTGTCTGCAACATGGCGAAACGCAAAGTGAGGGTGCTCCAGTGACCTCGATTGGGAGTGCAGTATGGCGCACAAGGGCTATATCATACCACAGTGAAGGCCGTATGTGTCTCATGCCCTCGGAGGGCGTCGCCAAACATCCCACTCTAGCACAATGTCGTGCCACTCCCTCCCTTCTACAGCCGTGTCTCGATTACTGTAGTATCGAAACACGGTACTCGACAGTCCACTGTGCACCAAGCGGAGGCGTATCTGGAACGGCACACTATCTGCCCTTCGCGCCAAAATCGCAGCTCGTAGCTTCGACAACAGTAGAGGCCGCCAATAAATGCGAGCTTGTTGCCACTTTAAAGTGATGATACTCCCACGTTGCAGCCGCTGCTTTGGTCTGCAACAGAAAAATAAGTCATGTCATCATCTCCGTCGCCATGTTCGTTCATCGACTCTCGTGTTGAACTGTTCTACCAGTCATCCTTGACGCCTCTTCAAAGGAACACGCAATTATCGATACCAAGTACTCCAATCGATGACCTTCCACGAGTTTCCATCAAATTGCCCCATACAATAGAATACGGTGTGGTAGCAGATATTTGGCTCGCAGAAACAAAGCGTGTAGTAGCATGGCTGTACTGAAGGCAACGGCGACCTGTTTCTCACGGTGCCGATGCACTGTATTGTTCGCCAAGAGGACTCCACAGGCGCACAGCAAGATTCCAAGCCTCAGTTTCGCTACAGAATCCAGCCCAATTCTCTTTTTACGAAGGCCACGTCACGGTCATTCGAGCCGTAAATCATATGCACAAACAGATGCTCGTGTGGTCGCAGTGCGGACCGACGCACGCGTGACGGCATCAAGCTTCTGGGCACGGCAACACTTCAAATCCTGAGAGGTGGATGGTCAAATCGCCTGCGAGGCTACGGATGCCATTGGCAGCACCCAGCCTTGCGCCGCCAAGCAGCTTGCGCAACAACGTAGGCGTCTCGGTATACGTAGTACTAGTACTCGATTGGCGCTTTCCCCAATTTTGAGGCCGGTGGGTGCCGTTGATCGTGCGGTTGGTATATTCCTGGTCCCCGCGTTGCCACGTGATGTGCGTCCCATACATACACCGGTAATACGACCTGCAGTGACAGGGTATCGATTGCACTTACCCAAGCGCATCCACGCCCACGTGAGCTCATCCACGCCCACGTGAGCTTCACGGTCATCCATCCACTGCGTAAGGTGCCCAGTCTCTACGATGCGGAAAAGTGAGTCATCGTTCGCAGCTCGTGGACCTTCCGGTCCCGATCGCACATATGGTGCGGCAGATGGCGGTGATCGCCGACATGTTGAAGTTGCATGGGCCCGAGCAAACGAGCCAAACGCACACCTGCAGCTCGCACCTGCAACAACACCGTAGAGGCCTGAAAGAACACATTCAATATAGTCGCGAAGGCTTTATGTGGAGCACATTGTCGTACAAGACGATTGGTCAGCAACGCGAACGAATCGGTATACCGATGATTCATCGGTATACCAACTTCGATGGGTGTCCTTTCTATCGGCAGATCGCGGTCGGCATCTCCTGGGCGGCTAAGCCTCGCAGATGGTGTCGAACAAGACAAGACAAGGAAGGAGCTTTGTCTGCGCGTTGTATAGCACAGGGGTACTAATCCAGCGGATAGAAGTGTTGCCTTGAGTTTTGAATTTCATGGTCTGAGAAATTCAATGTTTAGTCATCCAGGCTAGGCTCAACGCTACAAGGATTCTTTGTGTCGAAGCGATAGGTGCCTGTGCCGGAGATTATGGCTCTGATTGAAATAGTAGGAAGTCTTTGGTTATCATAGGTCATGTTGCCGTGAGTCGATTAGGATATACTTTTCGCCAGGTTTCTATTTTTCTACTCGTATTGGATACTCGGTTCTTGAGACAAAGACTGATTTTATCCTCTACTTTGGGTTGACATCGTACCGCTTGACCGCTGCGCCGTGTCTGTGGTGTTTATTAGAGGTTCTACATGGTCGAGGCATGGAATAGGGCTCTCGAATCAGTTTGGTCAAGTCTCCCAACGCGATGAAGTGAGAAGCGTATCTTTTGCCCCTGCTTTGTGGCGTTCAAATGCGCTAAACCAATGTGGCACGGCCAACGCTCGCAGGGAAAAAATCCGAATCGAGACCTCTTGCACGTAAGCAGGAATCATACCGCTAGACCACTATTAGGCCACAGGGTTTCTAAGGGAAAGATGACATGACATCTGGGCAGCTATTTCCGGCTACTACATTTAGTACTGAAGGTGGTTGACGGGTACACCGCGATCTTGGCGCGGGCTAAGCGTCCTCCACGCGTGGCCTGCATTTACTGTGTCTGCATCGATCGATGCTCTGTCATACTACTCTAGTATAAAAGTGCTCAAGCATCTAAAAGCATTGGTAGACGAAGAGCGACAGAACGCTATCCCAAGAATCTGGTCTGCCGTTGACGCGTCGCGTTGCCTTCAAAAAAGCGTGGTACGCCACCTAGTATCCCTGGCTACTCGTGTCGCACAGACAGTCCATGCGTTGCTCATCGACGCTACCATGCTATGCGGCGAGCAGCTTGTATGTGGCGTGCTGCACAAAGCGACCACGGAGCGGCGCTGTGGCATCGCGGTTACAAGACCTTCGATTGTCCGGAGCCGGTGGTGGTCCGATGGACCCAGCAAGGACAGTCCGTCGCAGTGAGTAGACTCTTGCAACCTAGTCGACTCGATCTCTCATCGGTTTTGTCGCACGAGTTTCGTGTTCGACTTGAACGCAAATCCATTCCTACAGTGTACAGTGTCCGGGGGTCGCTTCGTAGCGGTGTCCAGGAATGAGTGCAAATGTGCCTGTCGTGTTAAAATACACAAATCAACAAGTGCTCGACGACTAGCTTTAAGACGAGTACTTTATACCACAGTCTATCGGCGATTCGTGTCATGCTTGGTTTCGATGGGCAAATATTCGATTGACTCGCAACGGGATCACGTCGCCACCGAACAATCCTGCGGACATCATACATCACTTGCCTCCGTTCCTTGATGTATAACGAGAGAGAAGCATGAAAGGCGCGTTTTAAAAGCGATAAGAAATGGTTTACTGCCTTTCACGGAGTGTCTTTACCAGGTCTGTCGCCCTTGCCGCCACTTTGCTTGGTACCAAGTCTGCGTCGTCTATCGTTCTGTCAAACGACTTCATCGCGTCACCACCACTGGACCCCGAGGTCGAGTGCACACACTCAAAAATGATTAAACGCATCTAAATTACGCAGGCAGTGACGGCGCGTTGTCAGCGTTGGCAATGACGCTCATCAAGAAATCAATCGACTCGGCCAGTGACGGCAGCGACGCGGCGTCCGACACCGTTGTGTGCGGCATCACGTCGTCTCGCGGGCTGCTACCTAGTACAAGTCCAGTGCTGCTTGCATCGTACGGCAATGGTACGAGCGCCGCTTCGTCGAGGAGCGCAGGTGTTGCCGCGGTCGCGAGGGCGGCGCGTTCGTGGCGCGCTAGCTTTTCACGAAACTTTTGCGCGTGCGTTTGCGTCTGGCGCACGGTGCGCGTGCCGACGAGGTCGGCCACCTTCTTCCACGGCCCGCGGGGGTACTTTTGAATCGCAACGAGGAAGCGCTCATGCTCGTCGCGGGACCAACTGCCGGACGCGAGCTCCATGATGCACCTTGTGTTTTTCAAAATGGAGTCCAACAGCGGCAATCCGAGACGCGCCGACTCTCTCGTCGTACAAGGAGTGGCACGCGTTAAAGTCCGTGGCCTCACGCCGCACTACTATGCCCCAGCGGCTGGAGGAACTGCAATGTGGTACTAGTATGCGAAGAATGCTTGCAACCGAGAAAAAGGCAGCGTGGATACAGGACGTGTGCAACCTCACATTGGTCGGCGGAGATCGCCACCGCAACACGCTTCCGCGGACACGTAAAACGTGTTTAAACCATGGCGGCCACGCTCTCGGTACATCTGGGAATCGAGAACGAGCTACTCGCGTTAGTAGTGTGCGACGGACGAGCACGCATGGCCAAGGCCAAGGCATCGCGCCACGCGGCACCGCGCCAATGGATACTGTGCCCCCTGGTCTATCGCACGCAATGAAGACAAGCGTGCTTGGTCGACGCAGTGTCTTTGGTCGTCGTTCTTGTCAGCGTACGCTGATCAGACGCCACCGAACTTTAGATGGCGTGCACCAGGCATCTACTGTGTCGGTTCGATTTTCTATGTTTTAGCAGAGCCAAATGATGTGGTCTGTTGCGTCTGCTCGAGAAGAAAACAAAAGACCAAGGTACTACAGTAGCCGAACAAGCAACAATAGGTCGATTCATCCGGATGCGTCCGATAGCACTACGGATACGGAAGGGTTCATCAACGTTCGTTCAGGCCCACGCGCAGATGTTGTAGCCGAGTGTCTGCTATAAAACGAGCCGTTGGCAACGTTGATGGTTGGCACTCGGTGGCCACCAGCAGGGATTCAAAGTGGGTGCAATAGCGCCGCATCACAGGACTGTCGTGTCGTCATGCGTGCCACGGTCGGCGCCCAAGATGCGAGACAGATACGCACGGTTCACGCAGACAAGCCTGTGCGCTTGTGTAGGCTGAGAGAAAGAAGGTGGTGGTTGCCGTACACGTGACGAAAGCACCATTTTCTTCATTGTGGTACGACCGAGGGGTTTGTGTCTACTGCGACATCTGTTTTCGATTTACTGCACGCACACGATGCCACGTAGCGCACCGTAAATAGTGTATGTAGATTGAGGTGGTACGTGAATAAATCACCTTGGCGTGCGGCCAGTGTAAACGAAGCAGCGCTGGCCACAACGACTGGGGAAATTGTCGCGCGCTGAGATAGCCCCAGTTGCGTCATCTTGTCGTCAACTGCGCACACACGGTCCATATTTGATGCAATCGATAGGTTACCAAATGTTGATCTACACGGTATTCAGTTTCTTGTCAAGTGTCGCGTCGAATGGACGTCACTGTGGACGAGTCGGGGTTTATAGTCTACCGGTACTGCACGTGCCTGCGTGTCGTTGTGGCGGTGGTGCTCGTCGTCGTCGTATTGATCGAATGCAGCGGTGAGCTGCAGCGGTGTCCAGGCATCTACAAGGGACATGATGCATTCCACTCGCGTGACCACGCAATGGAGTATTGCTCACGGTCGTCTTACTCCTCGATAGAAGTGAATTGGATGGGTCCACGTTGGAAGAACACGGCGCTGCGGATTGGTAGCAGCACCAACCGATCGTGTCTTTATCCCACCAATCAGCAAGCAGCGGACGCGCTTCGTGCATACTACCGTAAATTTAGTGGTACAGTTGCTTCTCGTACAAGCATCGGTAGCAGCACATCCCGTGGCATCGACGATGTCACGCACCTCGTTGAAGACGGCTTGACAAACTCGGCAATGCGCTGTAGAAACGCAAATAGTACGGGTGCGGTACCAGTCCAAGCCATCAACAGCGCGCTAAAACTCTGGCTATGTACGGGTCGACACACAGCGGCAAACGATGTACGGCAGGCAAGGTAGTGTGTTGTATTAGGAAGATGCAACCATAGCGGGTTGTGGTCGATCGTCGTCGGATTCGCTGAGCTGCTCGAGAATAAAGTCAAGAGCGTGGGCGAGCGGCGGCAGCTCGTCTGTGACAATGAGCGGGGCGGTGGTCGGGTGCACGGGGTATCGGAAGCCGCCGACCCAGCGCTGGGCCTCGATGCGTGCGAGCTTGAGTCGGAACTTGTGCCCGTGGGTCTGTGTCTGGCGCACGGACCGCGTCCGAATGAGCTCGGCGACCTTGCGCCAAGGTCCTTTCGGGTATTTCTGAATGCCAATGAGGAAGAGCTCGTGCTCCTCCGACGTCCACGTCCCGGTCCGCACTTGGTGCATCGGCGCAAAAATTACAACTGTGTCCGTGCCACGTCATACGCAAGTTGGGTTCGTGACGCGCCGAAGCAGACGTTTTAGCGGATTGGTTGCCGCCTGGTGCCGCCGAATCGGCCGGTGCGAACGGTTGGCGCACGACCTTCCGACGTCGGTGGCCTTACGTCAACATCAGGATCGAGACAACATCGGCTGCTTGCCTCTTGGATGAGATTATCGTCGCTGGCCCAGCTTGGTTCGAGTCGCCAACGCTGCTGACCTCCATGTGGCAGCGCTATCACGACCCTCTTAGCCGGCGCTGAATTTCTTGGGTATGTGCTGACGTAGCTTGAGGGACAAGTAACACCAAGGCCAGAACACATAATGTACACGGGTGCATACAGTAATACAACACCAGGCTCGGTGCTTGTGCGAATCTTGGTTAGCGGACGCAAGAGAGATCAGGCAAGTGGCCGCGAGCACCGTGGTATCGTTGGCAGAAGCAACGAGTTGGTCACAGCGCAGCCATCGGCGACAGCGACGGCGCAGCCCGTTATCCTGCATCGGGTCGTGTTTGATCGCCGACACCCGGCCACGACGAGCATAGATCACCCGCACTGTTCAAGAGGAGTCGGCAACCTAGCGACTGCAGTACCAGGTACTCCATGAAGCTACTGTACCGGTATCGTGCACGCAGCCACGTCGGGTGTACGTCGTTGACAAACCCAGCTGGCTCGAGTGAGAAGCAGACGCAAGGAAACCCCATTGATATCTTTTCTTTGATCGCTTCTACTCCTTCCTCACGACTCGTCCAAGCGAGCTGCTTTCTTCGACTCCCACAAAGAGGTCGTACGCAGTGTGCAGCATGCCAACGCACTAGTAGCCAGCGCTGTGCCATCCTGCTTCCTCGGTCCGTTGCATGGGATCGGACCTACCTGATCGCATTCATCGCAATGTGTCATCCTTTAGTTGATGACGCCATCCGCATTCAAGACCACGCGTCTCCTCCTCAACACCTGCACCACCCAAGCGATGTGTCTTCTTCTAGAACAAATGAATCCCAAGTGAAATGCATGGCTTATCATACCATCTTAGCCATCGTATGCTCGCCTCCTTGAAGCCGCCGCTCCGTCGCAATACGCTTGGCGCCGAAAGCCCACGGTCTCGAACCAGTCGAGTGTAGAAGACTCACGTCAACAACGACGGCGTGTGCACGTACAGTACGGCTGTCATCTTGATTTTTGTCATTCTCTTGTTCGTTGTGACAACGGCAGGTGAGACGCAGCCGTCTTTTGCACGAGCTGCGGCTTCAACCTCGCGGCAACCTCGCGGCGCAGCGTCCAGGCTCAGAATATGAGTAGTATCTACACGTCTTGGCATGCGAAAGCATAGATCCAGCAAGGCCATCATCCAGCAAACAATACAGCGGCTAGGATTGCAAGAGACGACCCAAGACTGCGTACAAGCGCAGTCCATTCCCAGGATCGCTCGGCGTGGCTACGTCTCGACGCAGCTGCCTCGTGCGTAGGCTCGCTGATGCTACGTACCGTGTGCGTCGTGTAGTGCGTCGTGACGGACGGCGCGGGTACAAGAAAGGGCAAGAAGCAAGTTAACGTTACGAGGCGGCGCAGCTAGTAGATGTGGACGAGGCCATACGCAAGGGTCCAAAAGAGAATGAACGAGACGAGGTGGCCGCCAATGCCGTAGAAGAGGAAGCTGACGACGTTCATGTTGAAGTACGGCGAGCAGTCGGCGCCCATCTTGGCGAGGAGCGCGCCGGACGTCGCGAGGTAGAGCAGGATCATGCAGCCAAAGCCTTGGAGACCCGTGAGGCCCATGACGCCGGCGAGGCTGCCCGAGACGACCGACATGGCCGTGTGCGTGAACTCGACGACGGCCTCGTTCTTGGCCATGTTCTCCATCGAGAAGAACTCGGTACCGGGCGCTGACGACGGGTCCATCCTGGCAGAGTCGAAAATGAGGCTGCTGGTAACGATGTTTTTATTTGTTATAAACATGCTCACGAACAAGTGTATAAAACAATGCGATCGCACCACAGCCTGTCGCTTTGTGTGTCGCCTTTGGTACTCATGTCCGTACATATGCACGTGTGCCTCCGCGATGCAGCATCGGTATCCTCGCTAGTAAAATGCAGTGCTTGACGTCGGGGGGCTCTGGGTGTCGATCGCGCGTTGGATCTTGGAGAGTCTCGATCGAGCGATACAAAACAGGCTAATATACTGTTTTAATCACAATTGTCCGGATACCCTGCCACTCCGGATACACTGCCAGGCGCACGCCCATTTGGAGTTTCCGTGGTCGCTACGATGTCGAATGAAGTGAGCTTGATGGATCTGAGCCTCGAGCAGCTCAACAACCTCAAGACGCAGTTCGAGCAAGAGCTGCAGCAGCTCACGTCGTCCTTCTCGGGCTTGCGCGAGGCGCAGACGCGCTTCGCCGACTCCAAGGGCGCGCTGCAGGCGCTCGAGCCCACGAACCTCGGCAAGAAGGTGCTCGTGCCGCTGACGTCGTCCATGTTTGTGCCCGGGAAGCTTAGCAACGTCAAGAGCGTGCTCGTCGACGTTGGCACTGGCTACTTTGTCGAGAAGAATGTGGACGACGCCAAGAGCTTCATGGACCGTAAGGTCGAGTTTTTGCAAAAGAACACGGACTCGCTCAAGGAAGTGATCGAGGCCAAGCGCACGAACCTCGAGGCCGTCATCCAGGTCATGCAGCTCAAGATCCGCATCGGCGAGCAGCAGAGCGCATAGGCGTAGCGTGAGCATCCATCCCAATTTTGATTCTATCTTCGTCCTTTCTCTTCGTGGCGATGTCCCACACGACAGCACGCTTCGATCGTGCAGCAATCAACCTACGCCAAGAAACCTCTCTCGCTTGGATATAACTGAGCGACGATGCCAACAGGATCCTGCAAGCTACGCTGCTCTAGAAAGGCCAGGTGCAAAGATCGCGAATCTTGTCGAACCGTCGTCATGGTCGTGCGCATCAAGGTACGCGTCTTCCTGTTTCCTGTCGACCCGCTCGTTGAGCATTCCTATGTTGTTGGGAGTCGCCCGGTACCCATGCTATGTCGCTGGTATCGGCGGCTGACGCGGGGTAGGGCGGCCTGAGCTCGGTCATTGGCATGGTGGTCATGGACGACGAAGACGACTTGACGTTCGAGTCGGTGCGACCTCGTATTGAGCTCCAGCGAGACGGCAGCGTCCAGCGGTAGTCCACGCCAATGTGGCCACCACCGAGAGATGCGTAGGCGGCACATCATGTACCAAGAAGCACTTTTCCTCATGACATCGAGCGCCAACCCGCACCAATGGCCGGTGAAAGCGCTGCAGACGTACTGGTTGGGGTATTACGCCCACGAAGACGACCTTGTACCTACCGTCATCCCGGTACTGTGATTCATTGTGTGCGATCCAACTGTTCAAAGGACGGTGGTAGACGGCCGACGAGCAAAAGCCGCTCCGCGCCGTCCTCGACATGAAGTCAACCAAGCTCACCGCCGACTTGATCCTCATTCCCCAGAGCCAGATCGGTCCCGTGTGCAACGCGTGCTGCCAAGGCTGCGCAGAGTGTCCACCCATCGCCCCATGGCACCCAACGCATTCCGAAGCTGCCAAGGAGCCAGAAACCCTTACACTGGCGGCGAGCGCGCCGCCGGCAGAGCTGTGATCCAGAGCTAAAATGTCAAAAATCAAAATATCACAATATTCCATCATGAGCTACATCATCGGGTACTTGTCGGCAACACCGTTTTAGCTGTACACAACACTCGGTGCTGCTAGAGCATGGTATCAAAGGCGTACTTGGTCGATTCGAGCGCAACCGTGAGGATGCCATTGAGCACAGCGGAAGCCCAGTCCAAGTAGTAGATGCCCTACACGATGCGCGCTATGTGGTTGACATGATACCGCGCGCCGAGTGAGCGAGTGCACGGTGCTCGACGGTTTTCCAAATCACGCGCGAGATTCCACTTGCTGTCGCCGCCACATATCGCACGAGTCTCGACGCTGACACGATCGCGCCCACAAGCAGAGAGCTTCACGGCAGGTCGATCGGGATCATTGGTTGAAAGTTGCGCTGCCATGCGTCACAAAGACGAAGCAATTTGACACGTTGCAGTAGCTCCACCAGAGGTCGTTGACAGCGCTTGGCCCAAGGAGGCTACAATCGACGAGCGAGAGCAGAAGAAGTCAATGCTGCAGATTGCGGTTGCGCGCCTGGCAACCGCGTTTCGGGTTTGAAAGGGATGTTGCGGTTACGGTTGCTGTACGAGATCTCGGGGCCACCAGTCAATGGCTTCAACTGCCACAGCGTGCAATGTGGATCAAGGTCTTGGTTGTACAACCTTGCAATATCTTGAGCCTACACCCGAACGTGCACCGGGTGGACTCGCCGCTGGTCGCGCCATTTCGGCTGCACCGGCGTGGGGCGCGAAGGCCAGATAAGTCCTTTCCGTACTTTACGGAAGCCTTATCCAAACACGGACTTTGAAATCGCACTTAACAGGAACTCTCACGGTTTCAAAAATTCGAATGCTGTATCCGGGTATCCGGATAATGACATTCAAACGTTTGATCCCAGTTGCAAACAGCCCAACAAGGTACAGGAATTGGCGCGGCCGCCCGAGACCTCGCTGCTCCTCCTTCCTCGCCGACCTCCGCTCCATGCTGGTCCGTTGCCTAGGCGCCTTTATGAAGCTCATGGCGCTGCGTAGACTATCATCGTTGCACCCGCGTCGCTGCCAGCAGCGGCGCCGACCCGGTCGCGCATCG
>NW_012156465.1:157850-158737 GCF_000151545.1 Saprolegnia parasitica CBS 223.65 | reverse complement strand
CAATACACACCGCGGGCGCAGGTAAAAAGACCCGTGCAAGCATTGAAACGTGCTGCCTGAGGTTGCAGTACGGACACCGACCACCTTCGTTGCGCGTGCACAGCGTGTGAGAGGACTCCGCATCCGAGAAATGCACCTACAACGATCGAGCTCTGTTTGCATGGTCGCAGGGTCCGTTATAGCGGGCGCATCGTCGAACATGTGAGAGAGTGGCACCCTCTTTGGGATTTGAACGTGGATCTACCTGGTGGTACACTGGTTTAATAAACCAGTGTCTCAGCCGCTAGAGCAGTCGACACGAATCACCATTTCTGGACAGGAAAGGTAGTTACGTGCATAGCGTACCTTTAGCTCTTTGAACCGCCCGCACGCAAGTCCCTCGTTCAACTAATACATACATCTCGTCCTATCTTGGAGTCCGTGGCGCCCGCTCTAGTTTAGCTTTGCAAGCGCAGACCCAGCATGTTGAAGTGTCGTTTTGGCGCCAACGGCGGCCACCAGATCTGGTTGTGGCCGACTGCGACGAGACAGCACGTGGATCGTCCGTCTCCATGGCGACGCTCGCCACGTCGTGCGGCGCGATCCCAGACAAGTTGTCCATTCCTGGTGCCGCGGGAATATTAATTCAAGCTCGGCGTGCGTGCTCCGCGCGTGCAAAGTCGAATTAAAGCGACGCGAATATAAAACGGGTTTTCCGTCGAATTTTTATACTGGTAAAATTGAGTTTCGAGGGGTTTCGATACGCTGGCGCTGTCATTGGCCAAAATCAGTGCGCGCAAACGTGCTTGGTTTTTTCGCCGCCGCGTGGCCGCCACTCGAATAAAAATATCCGGATTTTCATGCTCTTTTTTCGAATGGAAGTGCATTTTATTATGCAATAAAATGCA
>NW_012156465.1:125966-157750 GCF_000151545.1 Saprolegnia parasitica CBS 223.65 | reverse complement strand
ACCCCTCATTTGCGTTCAGTATGGAAGCCAGTGCCCGCGGTGAAAAAATGAACGGCCGGGTTTGAACTTTTAAAGTGTAGCCAATCCGCGTGCGTCCCGTTGGGCCTTTTGGCCAATCGCCGCGCACCCCTACCCCGCTTGTATTTTAATCTTTTTTTGCTGGTTCGGGGCAGTTCCCATTTCGCCAGCGCCCGACCAAGCCGAGCAGCATGTCGACGACGATCATGAACGCGTGCAGCTGCAAGAAGCGCAAGTGCCCCCGCTGCTGCGAGCAGATGCTCGTCCAGAACCTCTTCAAGGTGCTCGTCAAGCTGCCCGAGAAGAGCATTGAGTTTCGCTGCGTCCGCGCGCTCCTGAGTGGCAGCTTCACCAACATCAACCTCAACTCGACGCTCGCCTCGTGCGGCTACACGGTCAACGTGGCGCCCCACAGCTACGCGGCCGGTACGTCGGCGGCGACGAGCGAGACAAGTTGGCTCATGCAATTTACGTAGGTCGCCGCGACTTTTCGCTCCTCGAGAAGGGCCATAGCTTGACGAAGAACCCCAACTCGCCGAACGCGCCGCGCCGTGGCCGCCGTGGCATCTCCAAGGTGTTTCGCCAAGAGATTGCGCGCTACTTTGCGCTCGGCCAGGCCATGGACGCGTCGCAGTGCCTCATGTGGCTCAAGTCGAACGTGCTCGACGAGACCAACTACCCGACCGAAGAAGAGATCCACCGCGTCTTGACCAACCTGAGCCAGCCCAAGACAAAGAAGGCGCCGGGTGAGGGCGGCGAAGGCGGCGAGCGCCGCGGTCGCAAGCCCAACCCGTATCGCACGCAAGTGACGATGTTTTTGCTCAACAACAAGAACGCCAACCCCAACGACTGCTACCAATGGCTCATGCAGAACTACCTGAACCCGGAGCTGCCGCAGCCCGACCTCAAGCAGATCAAGACGCTCATCAACAACATCAAGTCGAACCCGACGTTCCGGTCCCAGGCTATGTACTAAGCAGCCGCATCGTGTGTGTGTCTGCGCTGCTCGATATGCCATTATATATTTGAACCCTGGACGTGTTGCGTTTTTCAAGTCCATCGAGCTGCCGACTTTGGACGATGGTCTCAAAGCATGGTTTCATTTCTACAAGTCGCAGGGCCTGGCTATCTGCACGCACCGCGGTACCGACGCCACTCTGGCCTAAGCTGCCAGCGCCCAGCCCGCCATGCTAGTACAGAGAAGAACTACTCACTGAGATTAGCTCTCCACCCATGCTTGGAGATGTGTTGGTATGGCTGCGGCTGCCATGTGATAAGACCGTCAACCGAGTCGCCGCAAGCGTCGCCGGTTACACACGGATCCGTCCATATCCAAGTAGTCCCAAGGATTTTGAATAGCACCCTTTGCTAGTACAATATTGCACAAGCTTTTTATGGACCGACGTTAGCGCGAAACGTTCGCTGCACTTTCCCAGAGTTGGAGATGGCGTCTCAGGCAGCGCTCTCGTCGCGCCAGCGGGCAGTTGCCGTCTGCGGCGTTGTCTACGTGCTGCTTTCGCTCGTCGGTGGTGTGTGGTACCTCCGTCTTCTGGGCCCTAGCTTCGCCAACGACCTCTGGTGGGCCCACTACAACATCTCGGGCCACCAAGCCTACCTCGTCGACCTTGTCAACCAGCTTCTTTTGACGCATGACAATGGCACCGTGGATCCGTTTGCCGCCGCCGCAGTGCTGCCCAAGACGTACCTCTCGCCCGAGTCGAGCACGCACGTCTTCTCGTCCGACATTCGAGCGTTCACGCTCGGTCGCCTCACGTCGCTCGAGTATGCAGTCCCACAGCTTCGCGATTTGGGCGCGTACTGGGCTCTGCGCATGAACACGCAACACTGCTGGATGGACTTTAACAAAACGTTCCAAGTCGCCCACACGCTTGGCCGCCAGCGCCGCTGCGAGCGCTTCTACGCGACCAATGGCGCCGTCTTCATCGAGGCCATGTTGCGCAACCAAAACATCCCCGACTTTCTCGCGCTCTGGGGGGTCACCGGCCAGCGCTTCAACGTCGCGTACTACCGAGGTCTTGTCGAGACAGCGCGCGGGCAAGCGTTCTGGGCGCAGGTGACCAGCGTGACGACGTCCGTGATCGACGAGATTGCGTACTGGAGGTCGTTCAATGTCTCCCACTTTGCGCTGCAGTGGCAAAACCGGTGGGGACCCTCGATCACCGAGACGATCGTGATGGAAAACGCTTTGGGGATGCAAAAGCAGATCATCCTCAAGGCGCTGGATCAAGTCACGGGACCGTGGTCGTCCCAGACCATGCACTGGATCCCGATTCAAGATACCTTCAACGCCCAGGCCATGAACCGCAGCTTTCTTCAAGGGACGAGCCGGTACTTTGGCGCCAACAACTCGGCGCTCGGCTTGAGCGCAATTAGCCTCGAGGTGTACCGAGGCATCGCCGACGCCCAAGGCAACCTCGAAGGCGTCGCTCGAGTCTTTCACGACACGATTGGACCGTACTTGAGCATTGACTTGCGTCTGTGCTTGCCCCCCGCCAGTCTCGTTGGCCTCTACAACCACTTTCAACAAGTGGTCATGGACCACGTGCGAGGCTCGGAAGCAGCCATGACAGCGTTTCTCGCCCTCCCAGAGACCACCACGTTTTTGCCAACACCGCTGGCGTGGACCAACATGACGTTCTTCGGCGGCAACCCCATGTGTTCGTCCGGTGTTCCGACCCCGTTCGTACAGCAGTCGTTTGACTTTTACGATACATGCGCGCAGCTCGCACCGCTCTCACTGCGTCTCACGCGACTCTCGATGTTGTTTGGACTGCTGGTCACGCCACGGACAGCCCTACCAGATATTTGCGCCACGACATCGACACCCAACTGGTGTGCCTTGTCGCCGGCGTCGTCGCTGCTTGCGTCAGTGTCCATCCCTTCCGAGATGCTACGGCTGCAACGCGACGCTTTCAACGATGTCCGAGCCATGAACGTCGGGCTTGTTCAGTTTGTCGCTGCAGGTAACTCGAGCCATATTGCGCTGGACCATGTGCCGCTGGTCGACTGGCCATTCTTTGGCCATCACATCGTGTTCGAGTGGGCCGCTGGACTCCGTGAAGTGCTCTTCATCGAGGGTGATGTCGGCGCCGTCACTGTCGTCTCCAACGCATACGCGGGTCAGCCGTACATTACGAGCAACACATCCTTCGAGACGGCGACGACAGCACTTTTGTACCTTGTGCAAGTCACGACAGGCCTCCTCCTCTTTGTGGGCGTGCTCACAATGGTGTACGTCACCCTCTTTGCCCGCGGCCGTGTCCTCGGCCTCAACCTCTTTCGGTTCAACCGGTTGGTTGGCGCCGTCTGGATCGGCCGACCGCTGGTCGTTCTCCGTGGTATCAGCGCGCTTTTGCTCCTTAGCTCGGCCCAAGTGAGCTTGCAAGTGACGCCATTGGGCACGACCTTGGCGCCACATCCCCGCTCCATCGGCAACGCGATGGTCATCGCCGGTGAAGCCACGTGGCTCACGTACGTCATCAACGACGTGCTTATCGTGCTGTTACCAAGAGACGTCACGACCCAGTACAGTCCGAGAAGCACCTGTCTTGTCTGGCTGAGCCTGGTTGTTCTGGAAATGGCGTCGCCCGTGCCGCTCACCATCACGCTCGACCGACAATGTGTCGGTAATGACATGGACTATGGTCTTCTCTGCACGAGCGGTGTCATCTCAGTCGGCAGCTACACCCGACTGCTGACGCTAATCAGCATCCACGTCAGTGTCGTCATTATCACGGTCGTCGCGAGCCTACTGGGGCGTCGGCGACCGCCAGCGGACGTCGACACGGAGCCGAGTTTGCACTTTTCCAGTGCGACAGCTCTGTTTGCGACGCCAATGGCGGCAGACTTCGACGGCGCCACGTTTGATCTCGTGACGTGCGTCCTCTGCGGCTTGGTGCCAGTGTGGTTCCAGTCCGAGTCGTACGTCTTCAACCTGAAGCTCTGGCACTTTGTGGCCGACTGCACCCAGAAAGCGCGCCATCTCAAGGTCTTTCGTCCGCCATCCATCAACGCCTATACCATGATCCACGTTGCGGGGCCGCGAAAAGAAGAGATCCGTGCAACGCTCAAGAAACCCTCAAAGATTCTTTGGATGACCAAGCAACGCTCCAATCGGCTGGTGGCGTTCTTGGCCTTGGGCCATACAGTATTTGCAGTCGTCAGCAGCGTTTCGTACTTTCAAGTCTCGCAGGTCCACCTCGCCAACGACTACTACTGGGCCAACTTTAACGTCACGGGCGCCCACGCGTTTTTCGCCAACTGGCTAAACGAACAGCTCGTGCTCGGTCTCTCCACAACGGCTCTGGAGCTCGACGCACCCAGTATTACGCTACCGGGAGCTTTTGCAGCCCCCAGCGCCGCGGTCAGCGCCCCCAACAACTACGGCGCGATGCTGCAGCATACCCAGCTCACGACTATCGAGGTTGCCATTGCCGGCCTCCGGGCCTCGGACGCCTGCATGGCTCCCTGGATCTTCTCGCCCTACTGCTTTCTCGATTTTGATCGGACGTTCGAGGTCGCCTACTCGACAGCGCGCCAAGCTCGCTGCCACGCCAGCATGAGAGCCAACGGTGCCGTCTACCTCGAGTCTCTCTTGCGCAATATCGACTTCCGCGACTGGACGGCATGCTGGGGCAGTGCGTTTGAAACCGCGTTCGCTCGGGACCTGCGCGGGTCCGTGGCCGGCCAGAAGTGGCTCGATATGGTATCGGCGAGTCCATTGCCCCTATCAGTTGAAGTCACCTACTGGCGCCAACAGGGAGTCGAGCGCTACGACACGCAGTGGCAAAACTACAAGCGGATCGGCGTCATGAACAGCTACTCGATCACGAATGCCTACGGCGCGTCGCATCCACTCACTCTCATGCAGCTCAATGGCGCCTACCGCGTCGACAGCCAGACAACATACAAGATGTACTGGTCCCTCGCCAACGACTTGAGTGCGATCATGCGCAATAGCAGTGGCATTGGGGGACGCAGTCTCTTGCGGAGCAGCAGTCACTTTGCCTTTCTCAATACGACGCTCCAAGCCGTGTTGATAGCGAACGGGACGCTGACGTCGCCGCTCCAAAACGGACTGGAGGTCGTCTCGCAGCGACTGGGGCCGTTTGGTACCGTCGACATGATCTACATGCGTGTGCCCCCACTGGTTGCCAACGTCACGCATCAGATCTTAGAGCTCATGCGACTGGGCATGGACCACGGCAACGTTGCTGCACAAGCTGCCTTCTCTGCTATGATGCCCTCAGGATCTTGCTTTCCGTACCCATGAAATGGTTGGCTCCAAAGATCGCTTCGTACGGCGGCTCGCTGCTCTGCCCCGAGTTCTCTGCGCCGAAATCGGTCACGAGTGGCTTCTCCAGCATGTTGGCGTTCGATCTCTCATGCATCGCGGCCTCTCCGGTTGTGAGCCGGTCGATCCTGACGTCCCAGAGCTTTATCGCGTCTGCGATCCTCTCGGGGCTCAGTGCGGCGACACCTCCCGTCAACATGTCGCAAGTCTGTGCATATGACCCGACAAGCTTGGCGTCGTGCCTCCTCACGCTCCAGCAGTCCCTTGATTTTATACAAATATACATGCCAGCGTCCCACGCGCTCCCAGTTCCGTCCACGCACGCGCTCGTTCAGGCACTCGACATTGAGTTCATGCTCTACGCCAAGGTCAACGGATCGCTGCAGCTGCTCCACACCAACGTTCTGGACCCAGCCGACCCTGGATTTCACTTTTACGGCTGGACGTACCTCTACGACTGGGTGCTCGGTCGGCGCGAAGTTATTTCGTTCCAAGGCGATGCAAGTCGTCTCAACCTCTTGAGCGACTACCAGCTCCCGCTTGCGCAGCAAGTCCAGGCATCGAACCTCGCCGCCAACCTCGTTTTGTATTTTCGAGCTGGCGTTCAATATGTCACGGTCATGATGCTCCTCGTTTCGGCGGTTGCCGTTGGCTACATGCTCCGGTCGCCCACGTGTTTTCAGGGCAGCAATCTCTTCAAGCTCAACCGCGTCGGCGGTCTTGTCTGGGTCGGCCGACCACTGCTTTTTCTCCGGAGTGCCACGGCCATCTGCCTTCTCTGCACGAGCGGCGTCGACCTGCACTTCTCGGGCTACCTCAGCTACTTTCAGGTCGAGCCCGCGCCGTGGTACAAGGTACTCCTCGCGGCGTGGGAGGTCTCGTGGTTCGTCGCGGTCGTCGACGACATCTTGCTTGTCGCGACGCAAGAGTACGCTTCGTACTTTGTCTTCCCCAACCTACTGGTGGTGTGCGCCGTGGTCGCGATCCTTTCGGGTGTGTCGCCCGTTGCCGTCGCGCTGCACGTCGCACCAAAGTGCGTCTATGCGGAAATGGACTTTAACGTCGTCTGCGAGAGTGCCAACATTGCCATTGGCGACCCAAGCCGCTTTGGGACGCTCCTCCTCATCATGGGCACGAGCCATATCGTGAGCTACTCGCTTGCGAAGCGGATGGTAGGACCTAAGCCGTCGAGCCCCGTGCACTCGCTTTTGCTCTCGCTTGGCGCGCGGTATCATTTCAACCACACGGCTCGCATCGTGCATGGCGTCTACTACCTGGACCGGGCCTCTGCCGCGCTCAACGGCATCCTCACGTACAAGCTCGGGTCGACCATGTTTGCCTTTGACATCAAGCTCTGGCGCTTCTTCGCAGCGCCGATACGCAACGCCGTCGACGTACCGGGGCTCGACCAAGCCACGTTAAATGCGTCGTTTCCGCTTGCAGAGTAGATAGAATTCGCTCCGTTTACGGTCTTGAAGGGACTCACTCGAAAAATTTATCGTGCCGCCTCGACGTAAAATGTAAAACTTCAAGTACCCCACTTTGCATATGTATGTGTTTGCTTTGTTCCGCACGAGAGCTGTCATTGGTTTAGTGTATTAAATACCGAATTGTGACGCTGCCACGCCATATATATCAAGTTGATACGCACACCGAACATCCAATCAAAAGATTTGACGTTTCATTATTGACCAATCCCAGCACGTTACAACGTCGTCCACGGCTCATTGCCCACCACTCCATCGGGGAGTGGCAGCGCGTCTCGCAGATCCCCGTCGTCTGGCACGGGCGCAGCAAGGATCCGCCACAGCTTGATGTCGAATGCATACAGGACGTTCTGGTGGCGGTACGTGAGGACACCATTGAGCGCCGCGGACGCCCGGTCCAGGTAGTAGACACCGTGTACGACGCAGCGACTGTGGTTGTACAAGTACTTGGCGCCAGCCGACAAGAGGCGCGACGTCACCATCGTCGGTCGCAACGGTCCAATCACAAGACGCGCCAGAATGTACCCGAGCAGATGCGACAGGATCGTGCAGACCACGATACCGACAAGTCGACGCACGTGTCCAATCATCGAGTCGGCGGATGTGCAGAGTAATTGCATGTCCATTTCGACCACGTGGCACTGCTTCTGAACAACCAAACTCGGCGCGACCGGAATAAAGTATGAGTAGAACACTGCGCCGCAGCAGACGACCACCGAGTGGATCGAGAGGTACCACCGCGCGTGTTCGCGTGTCACGACAAGCCCCATGTCGTCGACGACGACAACGAGCCACGCGACTTCCCAGGACGCCAGTAGCGTCTTGTAAAACGGCAACGGCGTTCGGTCAAAGTAGCTGACGAAACCCGACGTGCCGAGGTCCAGGCTGGCCGTGGAGAGGAGGCAGAGCGCGGTGAGACTCCGAAGAAACAAGACGGGACGACCGACCCACACAATGCCGCCGATGCGATCCAACTTGAGCAGATTTTGGCCCTCAAAATGGCCGCGGGTCGTGAGCATGTACCCCGTCGCGACGATCGCGACACCGAGCATAACGCACGTGACATAGTAGACACATGCGCGCGAGTACTGGGCAAAGTCGCCAGTGACCTGCCACGCCGGCACCTGCTGCCGCAGCGGCAGTGTGGCGTCCGTGAGAAGCGTTAGCGACGACGCGCTCGCGTCACCTCGAAACGAAATCACTTCACGGTGCCCGAGCACCCAGTCAAAGAGATACGTCCACCCGAAAAACGCAAAGGCGTCATCGGTGAGGACAGGTGCTTGTAAGAGCTGCAAGACGTTGTTGGCCGGCTTGGCGTATACCATCAAGCTAATGTTCATGCTCACCACGTGCAAATGAACGGTCTGCGCCTCTTTCAAGAACGCCGTCGTCTCGTTAAGAGGCGCGAGCGAGAGCATGTAGTCGTTGACAAAGCGCACGGTCGCCAAGAGGTACGCGGGACAGATGCCGGCGTTGGCAACGTCATAGCGGCAGATCGCAGACGTATTGATGCGACCAATGTCCTGGAGCGCCAGCCCCGAGAGAAGGCTGGCCACGACGTACATCATGCGCGTTGGCACCACCTTGCTTTGCATGGGGGAACTGTCGATGCAGGCGAGGTCAAAGCCGATAATGTTGGCAAGGCCGGTCGAGACCCGTTTTGGCGCCGACAGCTCGGGGCAGAGCGGTGAGCTCCCATACGCTGCGACGTTCGGGTCGAGCCAGACGCTAGGGATCGGGTACGAGATGGCCACGGGAGAGATGCCAAAGTAAGCTGCTTGGGCACCGGCGTTGGTATGGCCGAGTACGTGCCGTAGGCGCTGAATCGCGTCGGCGACAAACCGCAGCACCAACGGCGGCACGCTGATGTAGATCATATCAACGGTACCAAACGGCCCCAGTCGCTGCGAGACGACCTCCAGTCCGTTTTGGAGCGGCGACGTCAGCGTCCCGTTCGCTATCAACACGGCTTGGAGTGTCGTATTGAGAAAGGCAAACTGACTGCTGCTCCGCAAGAGACTGCGTCCTCCAATGCCACTGCTATTGCGCATGATCGCACTCAAGTCGTTGGCGAGGGACCAGTACATCTTGTATGTTGTCTGGCGGTCGACGCGGTAGGTACCGTTGAGCGCCATGAGCGTCAAATCGTTCGACACGCCGTAGGCATTCGTGATCGAGTAGCTGTTCATGACGCCGATCCGCTTGTAGTTTTGCCACTGCGTGTCGTAGCGCTCGACTCCGTGTTGGCGCCAGTAGGCGACTTCAACTGATAGGGGCAATGGACTCGCCGATACCATATCGAGCCACTTCTGGCCGGCCACGGACCCGCGCAGGTCCCGAGCGAACGCGGTTTCAAACGCACTGCCCCAGCATGCCGTCCAGTCGCGGAAGTCGATATTGCGCAAGAGAGACTCGAGGTAGACGGCACCGTTGGCTCGCATGCTGGCGTGGCAGCGAGCTTGGCGCGCTGCCGAGTAGGCGACCTCGAACGTCCGATCAAAATCGAGAAAGCAGTAGGGCGAGAAGATCCAGGGGGCCATGCAGGCGTCCGAGGCCCGGAGGCCGGCAATGGCCTCTTCGATCGTGTCGAGTTCTGCGTGCTGCAGCATCGCGCCATAGTTGGTCGGGGCCAAGACATACGCCGTCTCGGCTGCAAACGAAGCCTCTTGCAGCACGCTCGGTGCTTCCAGCAGCGGTGATGCGCTTTGCAGACCGAGCACGAGCTGTTCGTTGAGCCAGGTCGCGAAAAACGCGTGGGCGCCCGTGACGTTAAAGTTGGCCCAGTAGTAGTCGTTGGCGAGATTGACCTGCGAGACTTCAAAGTATGAGACGCTGCTGACTACGGCAATTACCATGTTGGCCAGAGCAACCAGTGTCATGAAGCGTCGACTGCGATTCCGGATGCTCGCAACGACGCTGGACCACGTCCAGTGCAGTCTTGGCCCACGCACCACCATAGTGGCGTCGCGAGCAACTTTCGGATGCAGCCCGATGCGGCGAGACACGGAGAACCGATTGTCGTAAAGTCCCCAGAGCGTCACGTCAAACACGCGCTGGGACGAGAGAGGCACGAGGCCGCAGAGCAAGCACGTCGGTAGATCAAAGCGGGTCGTCTTCGCCAGCGGGCGCATCAAGACGTCGGGCATCCCGACAAGGCGAACGATGCGATGCATGTCGAGCGACGGCCGTCGCCACGCCAGAGTCAGCACCAACGCCATCGCAAGCGAGACCGCTTGCGCGCCAAGAAGCAGCAACGTACGGTCGTAGCTGCCTACATGGAGCACGCCCGAGGTGCAGACGAGGCCGTAGTCCATGTCGTCGGGCGAGCAGCGCCGGTCGAGGCGTAGGTCCATGGCCACGGGCACCAATACCGTCAATACAAGTGTAAAGAGCCAGCTACTGCACGCACTGAGCGCACCGGCCAAAGGCGCGGCCTCGCGCGCGACAACAACAGCAACGTCGACAAGTACATACGACACCCACGTGGCTTCGCCGGCGAGAAGCGAAGTGTCGAAGATTGACCGTGGCGATGCCTTAAGGCGCGTGGTCATATGGGTTGCTTCGGTCACGAGGTGCAATTGGGCGGTCGCGAGCAGTAGAATTGCGCTCACGCCTCGAATCAGCGCGAGCGGGCGGCCCATCCAGACGGCACCGACAACGCGGTTCAAGTACAAGAGGTTGCGCCCGACAATTCGTCCCTTGGCAAGACTCACACCGACGAGGGCGGCCGCGCCAGCGAGAAGCAGCATCATGGACGAGATACCCACCATGGTAAGCACGAGCTGCGTCGCCGATTGGAGGCTCGCATCGCTGGCAATGTAGGCTTGGGTGGGATAGGCATTCGAGAGAAGCACCAAGGTCGAGACGTCGCCAGCAAACGCGACAACCTCGCGCTGACCGAGGGCCCACTCAAAGAGGAAGCACCAGCCCGCCGCGTGCCAATGCGGGTCGGTCGTCGGGTCGCCCAGCAATGGCTGGAGCAAGAGGTCCATGTTGTGGCCACTGCTCGCCGCGTACTGCATGAGCGAGACGTTGAGCGTATGCACCGCCAACGGAACCGCGGCTACCATCGCGGCAAGGTCCTCGGGCACGGTCATCGTCGGCCAATGGGTCGGAAGCCACGGAGGCGCTGTGGTTGCATTCGTGGCCAAGGTCGCCCACAGGAGCGCGCTGGGTGACGGCGAGAGCGTCAGCGGCACGGCGCTCGTGCAAGCGTCGTAAAAGTCGAACGACTGCTGCACAAACGACGTGGCCGTGCCCGACGTGCACATGGGATCGCCGCCAAAGTACGCAGACCGGTTGCGCCAACCGGCTGGTATCGGTGCGACCACCGGTGTGGTGCTGTCATAGAACGCGGCGCGGAGCCGATGGGAGGCTTGGAGCTCTGTGTGTAGGAGGTCGATAAAGCGGTTGTACGCGTCGCACAGCACTCGTGGTGGTGACACGTAGAGGCAGTCGACCGAGAGGAACGGTCCGATCGACTCGTGGAAGCGGTGCGCGACGCCCGAGCCGACGTTGATGCCGCGGTAGCCCTCCAAGTTCACGGCCGGCAGGCCCGACGTGTTGGCGCCAAAGTACCGGCTCGTGCCGCGCACCAAGCTGCGGTTCATGACCATGGCGCTAAAGAGGTCCTGGATCGGGATCCAAAACATCGTCTGGGAGGACCACGGCCCCGTGATCTGGTCGAGCGCCTTGAGTGTGATTTGCTGCGTCATCCCAAACGCGTTTTGAAGCAATAGAGTCTCGGCGACACCGGCGCCCCACCGGTTTTGCCACTGCAGCGTATAATGCGATACGTCGAACGATTGCCAGTAGGCGACTTCAGCGTCCACCGACGTTCTCGTCTTCGCACTCGCCATGTCCGATAAGAGCATGCGGCCGTGGCTGGTTTCTTGGAGCCCGCGCTCGATGGCCACGTTGAAGCGAATGCCGTTGCCGCCCCATGTGGCCTGCATCGCGGACCAGTCTTGGTTGCGCAGCATCGTCTCGAGGTAGACGGCCGCGTTGGTCGAGTAGATGCGCGCGCAGCGGCCTTGACGCGCGACCGTGTGGGCCAATTCGAACGTCTTGTTCAAGTCGACCCAGCAGTACTGCACGTTCATGCGAAAGGCCCAGTAGGCCGAGAGCGCACGGAGCTCTTGCACGACGAGATGGAACGACGTCTGTGGCGTTAAAAGCTGCTCGTGTATGTACGGGAGGTAGAACGATGCGTGGTTGGCCCCCACGTCGTAGCGCTTGGGGACAAGAGCGATCGGCGCAAGCACGTCAAAGGTGCCGTTGGCTTGTGTCTGTAGGATTTGGTTGACGACATCGACGAGAAAGGCTTGGTGCACCGAGAGGTTGTACCCGGGCCACCAGAGATCGTTGGCGAAGCTCGGCGTCAGGAGTCGAAGATACCAGACGCCGCCAAGAAGCGTGCACATGACGTAGACGACGCCCACGGCCGTCTCGGCCGACGACCACATCCGCAATACTAGCAAGGGCGCGAAACTGAAACTGAATTACGTGAATCGGTTTCGCCGCATGAATCGGCGGGCTAGCCTCAATTTGTCGACGCGGCAACACCCGCGACAACTGCAGTAGTCCTGAGTCGCCATCGACGAGCTTCCAGACGACCTTCATTAAACACGCACATACTACTAGGTAAATGTTGATACTCGCGTTCAGTGAGCCAACAGTGTTGCAAGGTCGGGATGTTGGAGGAACCGACCTTCTAGCGTGCGTAGCCGCGTTGTTTGTGTATCGTAGATGAGTATACCCTTGGGTCGCTGTACTCGACTAGAAAAACGAGCAAGCAAGCGGAGCTCGTACGCGGATCGCCATGAAGCAGCGGTTTTGATCCGTTGGCCCTATTTTTACGAGACGACATTTTTGAGTTTCATTGGAGCGACATGGGCGACGTGGAAGACTCGGCGGTCGCGGACTTTCTCCAGATCCTCGAGGAGCACCGCAAGAACTGCGAGAAGCAGGGCAAGTACGTCGAGGCCGAGATCGCCAAGAACCGCCTCGAAGAGCTCAAGGTGCACGAGGAGAACCGGCGCAAGGAGGCGATGCGGTCGCGCCAGATCGCCGAGCGGCTCGGCGTCGAAGAGGCCCACATGCTCGAGTTTCAGCAGTTCAACGTCGTGTGGGACAAGAAAATGGAGGACTACGAGCACAACATTGAAGAACTCGTGCTCGCGTACCACTAATATTGATGCATCCATCCCATCGAAATGGCCTCATCTCTGGTCTGCGTAGGAACGACACAAGGGCGAGCTCCTCGACTTTCAGCAAAAGTTGCTCGAGAAGCAGACCAAACCCAAGTTTTCCAAGGAGCTCTTAAACTTGCGCAAGATCGAAGAGCACCTCGCGCGCCAAAAAGAGTACGCAAGCACATCCTATCGGAACGCTAAGATCTGCGTCCAGCTACGCCGAGGCGCACAAGATGAAGCTCAAGGCGGACGCGCTCGAGGCGTGGGAAATGGAGAAATGGCGCAACTCGAAGCAGCAAGAAATGTTTCAGCGCGAAGTCAAGTTCAAGCAGCGCCAGCGCCAAGAGCTCGACGCGCTCCAGAAGCGCATCCAGAGCGGCCGCGAAGAGCAAAAGAAGCAGCGTCAATTGGACCTCGAGCGCCTCCTCCAGCGCTACCAGAACGTCAAGGCCGAGCTGCAGCAGCAGCAAAACCTCGAGCGCATCCGCGTCGAAAAGTTCTCGCTGAACGCATCGCAGCGCGTCTCGATGAAGGTTTGAGGTTAAGAAACATGAGTGCATGTATTGCTTGTACTTAGTCGCGGCGGACGCTCTTGAAGGCCTTCTTGTTCTGCAGAAACATGTACACGAGCGGAAGCACGACGCCAATGGCCATGATGAAGAGGCCGCACCAGTACGAGGCAGAGAGGTAGCTGACGGTCATGGCGCCCGGCGGCGGCGTCTCGGCGGGGCGGCTAGCGTCCATCCTGGTGTCTTGACAGAACCCTTCGCAAAAGTTGTGGGCCCTTCATGAAACTATCGACCTTTCGATACCGTTGCGATCGCATTCTACCTGAAGGGTCGTAATTAGTGTATGCTTGCGTGCTCGCTATCGACTTTTGAAAACTATGCCAAGGCACTTGACAACACCATTTGCATGTGCCGATCGCAATGTATTCGAAGGGCAATGTGGCGGGCATTGAAATCGTCCGGTTATACCTATACGTTGTATATAATATAAATATTCCATATAGTGTTGCGAGCGGCCTGTCTACCTCACCATCCACGCATCTTCATCATCATGGCGTCGGCGCTCAAGTCCAACTGGAAGCGCAATTTGCTGCTCTTCAACGGCGTCGCCCTCGGCGTGCCGGGCGCGACGGCTGCCTACTTTGTCTACAACCTCCGGCGCGACGTCGAGTTCCGCGAGCACTTTCAGGACAAGTACCCGGACCTCCTCGATGCGATCCATGAGTACGTGCCCATCTACCCGGCGCCCGAGACGCGCACCGACATTGGCGACGCCGACCCGACGATGGACTCGGCCTCAGCTGACAAGACGCCAGTGAAGGCCGTCGTGCGCCTCGCCTCTGGCAAGACGGTCGCTTTCGAGGTATCGCCGGACGTGACGATGGCGGCTGTCCACGAGCAGGCGCTGGCCGGCCACGCCCACGACCGCGTCGCCGCCGTCGACTTTGTCGATGTCCAGGAACCCGTCGTGACGGCCGCGCCCTCGACGCCGGGTACGTTTCGTATGGTGCTGCTGCCAGGACGCTAACATGACAGGTGCAGCTGCGTCGCAACCCAAGCTCCGTCCGGGCGAGCCCGTGCCGCAGTCGACGTGGCCGTCCCAGTATACGCCTCGGAGCGCCCGCGCGTCGATGCAGACGGCTGCGCTTCAGATCGAGCTCGACCAGCTGCGCCTGAAGCAGCAAGCGCTGCAGCTCGAGAAGCGCCAAGGCTTCCGCGAGATTGACGCGATTGACGCCGACCTCGCGCGCGTCGAAGATCAGAAAAAGGTGCTCAAGGCGCAGCTGCCGCGGAAGAAATGGCTTCGCCTCTTTTAGCTTAGCACTTGACCAGCAATCAAGAGGTTTCTCGGTTTCCCGACCCTCCGCGATCTTGGGTACTCCCTCCTGTAGCATGCATTCCACACATCCACAGAATGGTCTGTCGTCGACGTCAACGACGTGAAGAATGACGGTGTGGGACAGCGAATTTATGGCGCACGCGTTCTCATCTGTTCAACAGGCGCGCTGGTCCGCGACACCGCTCGGCAAATAATTGCAGTGTCGTAGCTACTAGCAGTATGGATATGCGTGAACATCATTTTGTATCGTGTTTATTCGTTGAAAGGGAAAAAGAGGGAGAAGAGGAGGACCGAGAGTTGGACGAGATGATGTCGCCACTCTGTCTGCTGCTTGGCGACGCGACGTGTCGCAGAGCCTTTCCAGTCGGCTACTCACTGGTTGTGCATGGGCCGATCACCGAACGCCGCTACTTCAAGCGTTCATTTCTGCGCAGGCCCACGCTCTGATTCCTTTCGTCCTCCTCCTATAGCATGCCACGCGCTTCTTCGTGTTCACCACCCATGATTCGTTCACACCAACGTCCGCACTTCGACGGGCGACGGAGATGGTAGGGCATGCGTCCTCAACGCCAACGTTGGGGCATCTCGTCCGTGACTTGGATGCGACGTCGGCGTCCAGAGGTTCATGCACACGCGAGCATGGTACGGCGAAGCGGACAAAGAAGATGGGAACGAGTAGCGAGGAAAGGCGACGGTGCACGTTGCCCAACAATAATCCCATGCCCATGAGATTTTTTCGATTCGAAGCGGGTGTGGTCAGTGCCAGCGAATCTGGTTCACGATTGCGCCTGGCGCGGATCCTGCAAGCGTCGCGTCACATACCAATGGCTGTGATAGATACCAGCGGGTGAGCAAGAGACACTCACCTTGTTCAGCTGGTGAACGACCCATCTGCACCGACATACCACAAACACAGATGGCGTGAGTACCCAGCCGCCGCCTTGATGAGATCCTGCCACGTGGCCGCGAACCGCTCGTGTTCTTTCTGCCACTTTGCGGAGGAATGAGGCTGGCGTGCTGTTGCTACACCTACTACAGACGATGCACTTCCTATCCAATGCCCTCCGTATTCTCACTGGTAAGGGCTGATCAGCCAAGCCAGCAGCGTCACCATCAACCAAGCGTTAGGTACTATCGCACACTTGTGTAATGGCGTTGGTTCATCCCAACCTCGACACGAATCGAAGGCTCTGTCCAAGTAGCTTGTCCGAGGCCGTTCGACTTTGCTCGCCGAGACTTGGTCGTCGCTGTGTGTCGCTACATCTCATCCAGCTTCCACACGTGGTTCAAAAGTCGGACTCAAAATTTAAAAGTTCGATCGACGCAGCTCGTCGTCTGAGCAGCGCTGGTCGAGCAAACGAGTCGCCTGTACGACTCCTACATGTAGTACCAAACGAGCGTGGCGTCGTCGTGGGCGTACACACGCCGTGACACAGCAGAGAGATCCTGTTGGTAAAAAAACGGCCTGGGTCTGGTATCGTAGAAGCGAGGATCGGGACGATGAGGACTGAAATGAGAGAAATGAGTGTGACCCAGCCGACACATAAAAGAGGCATCGCGAGTGGCCGAGTAGCCAGATTAGAGTGGGATGCGAAAACCAGATCATCTGAAATCGTTGACAGCACGCAGCCGTTCCGAACCCAGCGCCTATGGTGGCGGTGTGGTGACACGACCTCATTTACCAATTCGCATCCACACACACAAATGGCTACCGTCATGAGCAGCATCTCGCACCGCTTCGGCCCGAGCGCCAAGAAGGACCGCAAGAGCCACCGCTTCGCGCCCTACTCGGCCAAGCGCCCGGCCCTCCCCGAGTACGAGTCGTACCTCGAGGCCATGGACTCGGCCGATGAGTTCTGCGCCGAGACCGACGTCGAGACGCCGTTCAGCGCAGTCGTTGAAGATGACTTTGTCCGCCTCTCGATCGAAGAAGAGCTCGAGATGGACCCGTCCCTCGACATGGAGTGGAGCTCCGAAGACCTCTCGATCCTCCTCGCGCTCTTCGCCAAGGACATGAAGGTCTAAGAGACGACGAGAAGCAACTTTTAGCGTAGGCCCCTTAATTTAAATCAAAGTTATACTAGTTTCAAGGCTCACACCACCACACAATGCATGTACAAGCACGCAAAACCAGCAACCAAGGAGCGTTCCTGTAGAGATGGCCTCCTGGTCCGGGCGTGAAAGAGTAGCGAACCGCGCAACAACATCATGTTGGAAGCCAACGTGGCTGGTTCCGTGGGTTGCGCGAACGGCCGAGGCTTGAGAAACCATCCATATCTGCAGCTCCTACATCTCCCACGACCGCCTCCTTCTGTCCAACGCTACGACGGTACCTATCCTACGGTTGTGCTGGCGTCGACGAGGAAACGAAGAAGAAGCCTGTCGGACCCTTCGATTATATTATTTCACTGTGACAAGGCGCCACACGATTCAAGGCCACAGCTTCAAGTGCCCATCCCACGGCCGGTTTGTCTGCCGAGTATCTGGGTGACACCGTTGGCTAAGAGAACCAGATGGTACTCACCCGAATCTAGACGAGTTCAGATCCGATGCTTTTCATCCATTGCATCAACCACAGCCATCGCATACGACGTTGCAGTGTACAGCACACACTCGTCGTGTCAAGATCATCTATTACACAGGTGGGTGCATTCCGTCTCGGCCATCATCGAATATCTCGCGCGTCGAGGCTCTGACCACAGTAGAATCTCGTTCAACGTGCTTTCGAAGACGAACCCATGAGCAAGATTTTATGTGTGGCGCCAATGGTACATGCGCATCCTCCTACTTCCTCCTATATTGCCATCTTCCAATCGTCTTCCCTCGAGAGTGGTCGTGTATGGGCATGCGACCGATAAGATGTACAGCCGATGGAGAAGCCACCTCTCCTCTGCCAAGGTGTCGGCGCCATTGCTAATCGTATCGCGCACGGTTTGGAAAGGTGTCTCGACTCGCCAAGCTGGCTCACACGATCCCGTCTTTTCCGCAACGTCCGTCTGGTTCACTCGATGAGCGTCCGTGCATCTCTCGATCGAACGTACACCTATAAGATCTGTGTACATGTGCAGGGCTGTGTGCAGGGTGTAATTGCGCAGGCCTTGTCGCTCCCGCTGCAGCGGCTTTATTCACGCACCCACAACGCCACACTCACCGGCATGTTACTGCGCCTTCCCACCCAGCGTCGTGCCACGTCATGCCACAAGATCCGCCCATCAAGTGATATGTATACCCTACTGAAACCGTGTCTATTTATTAGCCAATCCAACGTCGTGCGACCACGCCAAGCCAATCACGTGTCGCGCCGACAGTAGCGGTAACGACGTACTGGCCGACCAGGTTAGTCCGCATTGCAACCGTGTCATCGACATCGCGTCTATGGAGGAGACCTTTGAGGGCGACGGTACCTCGTACGTCCTGAGCGCGCCGCGCCACGGCAACTGCAACCTCATGTGGACGCCGCCGCTTGCGTCGACCAACTATGCGGCTCTCAACGCCCCGCAGTGGGCCAACCTCGCCCATTGCGGCCGCTGCGCGCGCGTGCGATGCGTCGATGCCCGGTGCAATTCGACCGCGACTGCGCTCGTCATGCTTGTGGATCAATGCCCCGAATGCAAGCACGGCGATCTCGACTTGAGCCCCAAGGTGTTTCGGGAGATTACGGGCCACGACGCGACGCGGCTTAAAGTCGCATGGTCATTTGCGCGTTGTCCGATCCAGGACGAGCATGCCCACGTGTGCCTCAAGAACGGCGCGAATCCGTTCTGGATGGCAGTGCAGCCCGTCAATGTCGCCACGGGCGTTCAGCGCGTCCGCATCAACGGCTTTGCCACCGAGATGCTCGACAGCTGCTACTACTTCAAAGCCAATGCCGGGAGCGCGCAAATCCCACTAGAGAACATGGACGTCGAGCTCACCTTTCTGAACGGATCGTCCCAGCACATCCTCATTCCATCCATCAACGCATCGTCGTGTACGAACGGGTACCATGAAGTCGACGACCCGCCACTTCCGAACGTCCAGATGTCGCCAGGTGGCAGTGCGTCGTCCAGTGTCCTGATGCCGGCTTTGCTTGTCGCTGCCGTGCTTGGTGGTGGTCTGGCCGCCCTCTATGTCGCGCGCCGGCGACGCCTCGCCCAGCAGCAGCAGCAGGCGTCGTTCCGGCTCGTGCTGCCCATCGAAGACGAAGAGGCCGTGCTCTAGTCCTTTCGTCGTCGTTGCATGTGCTCTATGTAATGCTCCAGTAAACAGTCATCATCGTCGCGCCGCCAATGCAGTGCAGGACTCATCTACTGGGTGGTGTGCTGGCGGCAGAGGCGCCACCGCACTATTCTCCCGCCTTGCGCTGGATGGGGACGTACGACGACGCGATGTGAGCTGTGTAATGCTGGCCTCCTCTCTCCATGGGGATCCTGTGCGCTGGTGTTCCGGTACTAGAAAGGCGCGCCAAGGGTCAAGTACAGAAACAGGAGACAACCTGGTGGTATAATTGCTTAGACGAGATCGAGGTCCTTGGCCGTCAACGAGTCGGCAAAGGTTGCTCTCGACTGCGAGAAGCTCCACGAGAAGAGGAGCTCGTCGTCGCCTTCATTGCGAATCTCGTGCGACTGGCCGCGACGAATGAACACGAGATCGCCGCAGGTCGCGCGCGCCTCTTCGCCGTTGATGTTGATGATGGCCGTGCCCCGGAGTACGACGATGACCTCGTCCTTGTCGTCGTGGAAGTGGAGTGGGACGCGACTGCGGCTCGGGACCGTCTCGAGGCCCATGTCAAAGCCGGCTTCGGTCACGAGCGGGAACACGACGCGCGGGCAGCCGCGCTTGGCGCCCAGCGCCAGCGGCTCGCTGCAGGTTGAAGTGTTGCGCAGCATTAAAATCTATTGACGCACAACGGCAGCTGCCAGAAAAAGGCCTCGCCACATGGCAGAAGGCGCTCCTTCAACGTGCTCTAGCGTGGGACGGCAAGAAGAAGCGAACTGTAGGAAGAGTCTCGGCGACCAATGCTTCCTGGTTCGGTTGGAGGTCTGGGCGGCCAGAAATTTGGCCGACCGACAACGACGTGCCACTCAACTTGCAGTCCAACTCTGCCCCACGTCCAAGGCTTCTCACTTGCTTGCATGCTGCTGCTTGGTCTCCTCCCATGCGTACAGTGTATTCTTAGTATCTGACCCTTCTCTCAACTGCCTGTCATGTCGTCCAGCGTCATGCATGTACTAGACCTTGGCATGGGTGGCGCGACAAGGAGAAAGAGAGGAGGTCGGGAGGTATAAATATAATACGAACGCAGAGCATTACATGCGGTAGAGCTCGTGGCGAAGCTCGGCGAGCGCCACGAGCAGCGTGTGCTACTCCAAAGCCTCTGTCGCAATAATCTCTTGGCATCTCGTCGTACCTTGAGGCCAGCGCTCACGTCCGGCGGCAGGTCGTCCTCGGTCAGAAACGCGATGCTGCCCAGCGTCGTGAACCCGCGCTGCTCGAGGCGCCGGCCAAACGCCACGAGCTCCGGGCTGCGCACGCTCATCCAGTGGACCACCTCGCCTTGCTCGTACACTACATACGTGCCCGCTTGAGCCAACCCCACCGCTCGAGACGTACCCGCGTTGACGACCTTGGCCTGCTCCTTGGCGGCGTCAATGCGCATGCGGATCTTATTGGGGCTCATGCTCAGCGGCGCCGGCGTCACGGCGGCCTCGCGGTCCTCATCAAGCTCGAGCGGCGTCGTGAAGCTCGGCATCTCGTCGGCGGAATTCAGAAACGCCATCTCCGAGGAACCGGCGGCTTCTAGCGGTTGAAACCGTCTCGTAACGGTTGCAATCGCCTTTTTTTCCTGTGCCATCTTGGAAGGGGTGTGCCAAGAGGGCAGCAGTACCGTACTGCTTACAGACCGGGGCTACTCACGTCCGAGAGACTGGTCGCTCGAACGCCGAGTAGCTCTGACGATCGGCTCTGCCATCACGCGGGCATGTACCACCGGCGAGATACCGCGCGTCATGGGGTCTTGAAGGAGGAGGAGGCGAGGATGGGATCTTTCATGTCGTTCCTTGTACTAGGAAGGCGCCAACGACTATCATATCTGATTCGCGACCGAGAACGAGAAAGCGTACTACGTGGGCGAGTCACGCCAAGAGGTAAAACTCTATTGTCGTCCACGATAAAATAGCGCGATTTAAATGTCGTCAAACTCAAAGCCGCAGTCGTCGTCGTCGCCGCCGCCTTCCATGTCGACGTTGGTCTCGTTAATACGCGCGTTGTCCGGGAGTTCGCCGTACGCCTTCAAGCTGCGCGCTTCGTCGGCGTTGTACTTGTGGATGACATCGACCTTGCCGTCCTGGTACTCGCGCAGACTCACGAGCACAATGTCGCCGGCGCCGACCCACACCTTCTTGCGCATCTTGCCGCGGATGTGGCCGAGGCGCGTGACGCCGTCGTAGCAGTAGGCTTCGAGGCGGCCGTTGCCGAGCATGCGCAGCACCTGGGCGTACTCTACAAGGTACCGTTAGCCTCGGCGCGAGATGGCGAGAAGCATGCGCATGCACGCACCCTGGCCATCTTCCTTGAACTCGAGCTCGCGCTTGTTCTCTTCGCCATCGCCCTTGCCGCGGCGACGGTTCTTGCCGCCCTTGCCCTTGTTCTTGCTTGCCGAGGACATGATCTCCGAGAATGGAGGACCACCACCACCAACTCGGCCTATTTCCAGATCCGACGCCGATTGGCCAAAATGACATGCCGCCACTTGATTGGCTATATTCTTGGTCGGCGCGCGGATTGGACAAAATACGGCATACAAACCCCAAGTGCGCGTAGACTGGCGCTGCGACGTGGCCATCTCTTTTTATTGGACTGCATTCTTTTCTTAAAGACGCACAAGCATTGACGCATTTGTATATAGAATAGATTTACTGTCAAATTAATATGCAGAAAAAACACCCAACCGAATGGACCAATGAATGGTCGCGTGTCAAACCTGCCACGTTGCCGCCAAGAAGATCGCCACACTGATGCAAGGTGGCGTGCACTGCGCGAACGAGCCCGTATCTCGGCTAATTCAACCCAACGCCCAGCAGCACATTCCCTTTGCTTATCGATGAGGAGCCAGCATAGGGCTGTTGCGACGTTCGAGGTGCGTTGGCAGCCTTCATGTGGGCCTCGGTGGGGAAATCGAGCTTGAAGCGATGCGGTGAGCTAAGACGCCACAGACCAAGTGCTAAGGTGGAGCTAAGGTGCCAACGTGGAAGAGCATGACTGAGAGTTGAGTCAGCGTGGTTGTGTCCGAGCCAGATGATAGAGTACCAGATCGGTCAGAAGGCCGCAACGAGCGGCTTGTGATCCGAGTAGTACGTACAAACAAGCCGCATCTGCAAGCAGAGGTATCGGTGTTGGTACGCCAGAGCACTTGAACGTGAGAGATGGTCGTGTGCACTCCATCGCAAAGGAGACAGCGCGTGTATCGTGGTCAAGGAAGTAGAAGCTGGAACCGACCAGGACGGCTTTCAAGGCGACAAGCGTCAGAAGGATGTGAGCGGGGCAAGAGAAACGGACACAGAGAGGCTCCCGGCTTTTCCAGAACTCACACTGCTTTCGTGGGCCATTGGACCTTCCTCATGACGACTCGGCAACCAAGGGGAAACGTCAAGCTCTGTCCCCTTGTCGACAAAGGGCGTGGCTATTGTAGTGTTACACCTGCTTGCGACTGCTCCGTGCATTATATTTTTTGACCGATCGCCTCCAAAGCTGGCCTCATAGCATTACATAAAAGCTCAAGGCAACCAAACGCACCCCCGTAGCTCACCCCAGTATCAGCGAGTGTATCGGTATCAGCCTGATTTAGGCTCAGAGAGTATGTTCGGCGAGTCGTCAGCCGATGATAGCGAGGCGATGTCGAGCTCACTTTCCATCTTGCCTTCCTTCGCAAATACACCACCCAAGCATGTTTGGCTTCACCAAGTTGATCACGTTCTTCGCGACCGCCGCCGCCGCGCAGCAGTGCGTCCAGCAGGCGTCGATCGAGATCGGCAAGGAGACGCCGCTCAGCTTGACCTTCAACGGCGACAAGGCGTTCAGCCACACGATCAAGCAGGTCGGCGCGACGTACACGGCCGTGCACTTTGACGCGCTCAACATCCCGGCTGGCGCGACCCTTACGATTTCGAGCCTCGACGGCAAGGAGTCGGTCAAGTACGTCGGCGGCGAGTCGCGTACCAACCTTTTCGCCGACTGGATCTCGGGCTCGGAGGCCGTCTTGACCTACGAAGCGGCTACGTACACCAAGCAGCCGACGCCGGTCTTCACGATCGACAAGGTGACGTTCGGCAAGATTACGCCGCCGCTCGAGTCGATCTGCGGCAATGACGACTCGAAGCCGACCAAGTGCTATACGGCGGACGCGGCCAAGCAAACGTCGGCGCTCTCGGTGGCCCGCCTCCTCATCAACGGCAAGTCGCTCTGCACGGGCTGGCTCATCGGCTCGGAGGGCCATTTGATGACCAACAACCACTGCATCAAGACGGCCGACGACGCCAAGAACGTCCAGGTCGAGTTTGGTGCTGTCTGCGCGACGTGCGAGGACCCGAACAACACCAAGCAGCTCGGTTGCAAGGGCGAGATCGTCGCCACCGACGCGGTCCACCTCATCTCCAACCCGGAGAACGACTTTGCGCTTATCAAGCTCAACGTCAAGGCCGGCGTCGACATCAAGAAGTACGGCTACCTCCAGGTCCGCCCGGATGGCCCCAAGCTCAACGAGGAGATCCACATCATCGGCAACCCCCGCGGCTTCCCGCAGTACGCGGCCATTGTCGTTGACGATGGCAAGCCGGGTGTCGTCACCAACTTGAGCATCGAGTCGTGCGTCCCGGATGAGTTTGGCTACATGCTCGACACACAGGGCGGTAACTCGGGGTCGCCCGTCTTCTCGACCAAGGAGAACGTCGTCGTCGGTCTCCACAACTGCGGCGGCTGCGAGAACGGCGGCATCAAGATCAACAAGGTTGTCGACATCCTCAAGGCCAAGAACTTGGTCCCGAAGGACGCCATTGTCAACACCAAGCCGGCGTGCTAAGCTGTCGACGCTAGTGGCGCTTTCTAAATGTCATAATGTTGAGTTGCTTTGGTAAAATTGCACATCTATCCTCCTACATCCTCAACCAAAGTGTTCCACTGGTGCCGAGATCTTGTGGAGCTTCTTGGGCGACTAACAAGAAAGCGCAACCGGTTCCTGCGACGCTCAGTATGTGAGCGGTGCTCCGGCAGCACAACTGTTTTTAGCTGCATCTTAAAAATTGCATGGGAGCAAGGCGATACCGCGATCGTCCATGTTTGGCCTTCGTCAAAGCACTCTAAGTTCTGTGCTGTGGTGCAGATACTACCATTATCGACAGGTGTTGCTGCTGAAACGTGTTATGAGCATGCAATCAAAGTGGACTTCCTCATGCACTCATGAGGGTGCGGCAAGTCCCTTGACAGGCGTCATGGCTGTTTCGAGGTGTTTGACGTCGAGGTCAACACTAGCCTTATAGAATATCGTTGCAGGACGCAGGGTGTTCGTCGTGTGGAGAGACACATTGCTTCGGCATTCAGCAGCAAAGGTTAGAGGCGCAACAACTTGGTCAAAAATCACCAGTGTTCTTGCCGCATTTCTGGAACAGCAGTGTTTAGACGCATACCGCGACCACCACCACGGGCAGTATTGCCTCCACATGTAATACCCTTTTGCAGCGACCAACGCCAACCAAAAGTGGATGATCGCAAATGGAAAGATCAAGCACGCGACGCACGACAATCTGTGCTTGGACGTCGACCCGACCAACGAGAACCACGCAGCGCAGGTGTGGGCGTGCACAACGACAACCAACGAATCGATGTTGTGTCGCTGGAGCCGTAAATATCAATAATGTATTAGAGTCCACTATTTTCTTCTGGCAAATGCAAGGGATTGTGGATTGCATGTCGCATAGTCTGTACGAGCTCGTGCGTTTCGTATCAGACGTCGCCAGCGTCTGGAACACTGGCTCACCTTACCAGTGTCCTTAGACTTGACGCACGCACGACAGAGTGGACCCGAAAGTGGGCTGCGCGTGTGTTTGGCTCAAGTTGTCACGACGAGTTAAAGTGCATCACACAGCAAGCACCGCCAATTAACGCAGCCAACATCACTGCCAAAACAGCGTTTACCAGGCAATCAACGACATATTCGTCGTGCCGGGACTCGTGATCATCTCTCCTTCATCGTGCGTAGATGGTTGACTGGATAGGCGTGCAAGACAGTACGTACTCAGAAGACCAATCACCAAGCAGTGATCACCAAGCACTGTACTCGTATGAAAATGGACTGCCTCAGGTCCAACTGCTGATTACACGAGCGGCTCTGAAGCACACGAGTGTGGGTCCTGCTGGACACACATGTTGCCGTTCTGAGTCATTCCATTCCATCCCTGGAACGGATACATTACGGGTAAACGGTAAACACCCAAGTTCTCGTTGCTTGGCACGGGACACAAGCTCCTCTTCATACAATACACTGGGTAAATCGAATCTGACACGCGACTGGGAAAGGACCGCATCGGATCTGAGTTGGCACCCACAATGGAGCTTGCAGCGCGATCTCGCGCCGTTCACTCATTTTTTCTTTTGCCCCTTTCTGCGCAACAACAACAATGCTCAACGTCACCAAGCTATTAGCGCTACTTGCGTCCGTCGTTGCTGCGGCCCAGTGCGGCAACCAGGCATCGATCGAGATCGCGGTCAAGACGCCTTTGCACGTGGTGTCACATGGCGAGGCGGCGTTCAGCCAGATCGTCCAGCGCACCGGCGCGACGTTCGCAGCGCCTCACTTCAAGTCAATCAACGTGCCGGCCAACGGCAAGCTCACCATCACGTCGCTCGACGGCAAGGACGCCGTCGTCTTCAAGGGTGGCGAGTCCGCTACCAACGTGCGCGCCGACTGGCTCAGTGGCGCCGGCGTCGTCGTTGCGTACGAAGCCCCAACATACGTCAAGCAGGCGTCGCCGGTGTTTGAGATCGACGAAGTGGCTTTCGGGAAGCCGCCGTCGCCTCTCGAGGCGCTCTGCGGCGCCGACCAGTCGCAGCCCGCAGCGTGCTTTGCGAGCGACGTTGCCAAGACAAAATCGGGCAAGTCGGTGGCCCGTCTTATCATTGGCGGTCAGATTCCCTGCACGGGCTGGCTCGTTGGCTCGGAGGGCCATATGCTCACCAACAACCACTGCATCAAGACCGCCGACGCGGCCAAGGACGTCCAGGTCGAATTTGGCGCCGAGTGCAAGACGTGCGAGGACCCGAACACCAAAAACAGCTCGCGTGCAAGGGTGAGATTGTCGCGACGAGCGCGACCTTTCTGGCCACGAGCCCGTCCTCGGACTTTACGCTCGTCAAGCTCAACGTCAAGGACGGTGTCGATTTGACCAAGTACGGCTACCTCCAAGTGCGCCTCGACGGCCCCAAGCTCAACGAGACGATCCACATTCTTGGCCACGCGGCCGGGTGGCCCAAGCGCTTTGCCGTTTCGACGCTCGACGGCCCCGGCACCGTGACGAACACGAGCTTCCAGTCGCGCTGCCAAGCCGACGAGTTTGCGTACCGCCTTGATACGCAGGGCGGCAATTCGGGCTCGCCCGTGATTTCGACCGACGAGAATGTCGTTGTCGGTCTTCACAACTGCGGTGGCTGCCCCGACGGCGACAACGCCGGTATCAAGATCAACAAGGTGTTTGACATTCTCAAGGCGCAGAACATCGTGATCAAGGATGCGATCGCGTCGACCAAGCCCGCGTGCTAGGAAGATTTAGGATCGTTTTGCTCGTGGTATAACTGTCTGTCAATGCATGCAACAAAGTAAGGTTGTTTATGCTGAAAAGGGAAAGCTGTAGACACCGAGCGTCCCACGCGATTACAGTATAAGTGTATTACTGGATACGCGTTCTACAGCGGATTGCAGCATCATGAAACGCAGCTCCACCTTTTTCAAATGGGCGACAGCGGTAGATTCGGAGTGTCCAATCGACAAGAAAATCACTGCGTCTCTCGTTGCTTTCCTCCACGTCAACTTGACGAAGCCTTTCACAGACTGCAAAGTAAAGAATTCTGTGGCCACAAATGCCTACCAGCCATACACCAACAATTTTGCTCTATCGACCTCACAAATGGTGTATTGCTGAGAGCCAATTCGGCAGGCTCGTTTAAAGACGCATGGACATAAAACAATTAGCACGCGGGCTTGTCGCCGGCAATCGCGTCCTTGGGGAGGACGTTCTTGGCCTTGAGAATGTCGACGACCTTGTTGATCTTGATACCGCCGTTGGGGCCGTCGTCGGGGCAGCCGCCGCAGTTGTGAATACCAACGACGACGTTGTCCTTGGTCGAGAAGACGGGCGAGCCCGAGTTGCCGCCCTGCGTGTCGAGCTCGTAGCCAAACTCGTCGGGCTGGCACGACGGGATGCTCGTGTTGGTGACGACACCGGGCTTGCCGCTGTCGACGACGACCGCGAACCGCTTGGGCCAGCCCACGGCGTGCCCCAGAATGTGAATTTCTTCGTTGAGTTTCGGGCCCTCCGCGCGCACCTGGAGGTAGCCGTACTTCTTGAGGTCGACGCCATCCTTGAGATTGAGCTTCACGAGCGCAAAGTCGGCCGTCTCGTCCGTCACAACAAAGGTCGCGCTCGTCGCGACGATCTCGCCCTTGCACGCGAGCTGCTTCTGGTTGTTCGGGTCCTCGCACGTCGCGCACTCGGCGCCAAGTTCGACCTGGACGTCCGCGGCGTCGTCGGCGCTGCCGATGCAGTGGTTGTTGGTCATGAGGTGGCCCTCCGAGCCGATGAGCCAGCCCGTGCAGAGACCCGAGCCGCCAATGAGGAGACGCGCGACGGCCTTGCCCGACTTGGTCTTGGCCGCGTCGGCGGCGTAGCACGGAGCCGGCTTGGAGTCGTCCTTGCCGCAAATCGACTCGGCGAGCGGCGTCGGCTTGCCAAACGAAATTTCGTCGAGCTCGAAGACCGGCACGGCGCTCTTGGTGTACGACGGCGCTTCGTACGAGACGACGACGCCCTTGCCCGAGGCCCAGCTCGCGCGGACGTTGGTAGCAGACTCGCCGCCCTTGAAGACCTCGCTGTCCTTGCCGTCGAGCGACGTGATCGTGAGCTTGCCGTTGGCCGGCACGTTGACCGACTTGAAGTGGGGGGCCGCGAACGTCGCGCCGTCCTTTTGGAAGATCTGGCTGAACGCGGCGTCGCCGTTGTAGGTGACGCTCACCAACGTCTTCTCGGCGATCTTGTACATACCTTGCTCGACGCCCGTGCACTGCTGCGCGACCGCCGCGGCGGAGAAGAGAGAGAGCAACTTGGCAGCACCCAACATGACAAAGGTAGTGGTGGACCGCGAGCGGGGAAATGGAAAAGTGAAGATCGAAGCTGTGCTGTCCTGGATCTGAGTTGGCGTCGAGTGCATCATTGTGAGGGCCAAAACCAGATCCTTTCTGAGTCGAAAGCCAGCCGACGTCGTCAAACCCATGGACATGCGTCGTATAAATGACTTTACCCAAGTCAGGTGAGTACCGGTCTGCACCAATAGAGGTGGTTGTACGCTGCAACGAGCCGTGTGCAGTGACGAAGGGTTCATTCATGAGGTACATGAGGCTTGGTTGGACGTACTCGCGAGGCCAGAATACTGTATGCTATCCCATTCGTACCCGTAGGCTCCTGGGCTGGCGTCGGCCGTCGAAAATCTACAGCGCATGTCGTGTGAAGCGGCCCGCGGTGACCCACTCTTGAGTGTAATCAGTCGTGAAAGCGGACTCAGAAAAAGCAAACTCAGATCTCCGTAGTCACTGCTGCGCAAACGCGCGGGACTCTACAAGTCTGGGCGACTTGTAGAGCGAACCGAACGAATACCAGACGCATCAAACGGTCCCAAATGGCTTGCGCACGAGGTGGACTGAAACCGCGACCCTTGTAGAGCGATGTCGCGCTCGGTGGAAAGGTATCCAAATGCTTCAAGCCTCCATCGAGAGGCTTTCCGCCAATGAAATGCCAGTGACGCGTTGCGGTGTTCTGATTGGCGAAGACGATTCGCACTAGAAAGAACAATTCTGATGCGTGCGTGAACGCGGGCGGAGGCCGCTTCTATGGGCGCCCTCGCATTGCTCTGCTGTGCAAGGATACGGCCGAGCCTGCCCCCGCGCTCGATGGGCTGGCCGCCAGACCTGCCATTGCCGTGGCCGAAGCCGCGGGCAATGAGTCCGACCCGGGTGACTCCGACGACGAAATCGACCCCGAGATTGACTCGGTTCCGGAAATGCAGCAAGAACATTGGTGATTGGCTACAAATCGAAACATTTGCCGCTGTGATTGGCTGAAACGCTTGGCCTTGGTTGACGAAAATGAGAAACACCAACGAGCAAGGCTGCATTGCGACCGAGCGATACCTCATGATGATGGCCTCTACGTAGAGGCTGTGGATGGAGTGTTTTCGAGCACAATGCAGCAGCGTCAGTGGTGCCTCGGCGTCGCCGTCCTAGCGTCGCCGGTCTTTATTATTGGCGCTCGCCATTTTCAACCATATATGACCACATTTGGGCGAACTCGCCACGCCGGCGGATCGACCAAAATAATGTTTGAAAACGAAGTCGCCTGCCTATACTTGCCAGAGTAATAGAGTACACTTTGGAGAGTCCAAAATGCTATGTGGCGTCGCTGTACCGAGTGGAAATGACAGCGGCAAGCAGCACTATACGATATAGTGTGATGTGTTGACACACTGAAATACTGTACGAGTGCAAACAAGGCCTCATCGCGAGGCATATCGCGCGCACTTTGCCTCTCTCGGCCACACGCAACACGCTCTCGAACATGAATGAAAAGAGACGGCGTCCTCGGTTTCCGCGATTTCAACGCATTTTCAACCGAAATTTCATGTCGAATTTCGTGAAAACCGACGCTCGGCAGTACGAGTTTGGTGTGAGCGCCCAAGCAACGACGGCGCCCAACAAACTGGTCGCAGACCGGGTCAAGATCCATTGCCAACTGTGGCAGCCAGAATTGGGGTCTTTGGAGCTTTCAAACCCCGCGATATCATGTTGAGTGTTTGGGCAATTGTGTCGCCACCTCAAAAAATAAAAATGGATTTGCGCATCATTATAACGCCGCGTTCGGTGCCGGAAACGACATGTACGTCTTTGATGGAGTGTGGGGAGAGGTAGATACGGCGGCTACGTGGCGCTAGCGCGTCTGTGGGTCATACTTGTCTTTGTGGTGCATGCTACGCACACTATTTGAGACGACATTGTGCATACAGTGTTGTGATTGGCTAGAAAGAATCTGAGATCAAGCCAATAAAAAGCATCCATGTCAATCGAGTTCAAAATCGACAGCAGAGCTCGCGATGGTCCGGCCGTCGTCCACAATGCTAGACCAGCATCACGGCACCGCCTTTCGGAAGATACCTCCAGTGTCCATGAGCCATGGTCGGCACGGCTAAGGGATGCCCACGACGCGAGTATTTTGACGTAGGCGCACTGCGGGCAGAGCAGCAACAACCGTGCGCACTCGCCCAAGAAGCCGTTGCTCGCATTTGTGTGCGCGCGGCGATTGTTTGCCAAGCCATGTCGACATGAAGATGACGGGCCCTCTGCGTGAGAGTCGATGGCCTCTGAACCATAGTTGCCAGATCTCTCGTGGTCCGACGTTTCGCACCGCTCGCTCAATACCCGGTGCACACAGCACGAGTTTCATTTGTTCATTTGATCTCTTAACCGATTCCATCCGAAGCATCGCCAGGCCAACCACTTAGCGTTTGAAACAGAAATGACCTGGACTCGGTACATTGGTAGAGGACGCTGTGGAGAGCATGGAGTGCGAGGTCGCGTCGCCGTCCGAGGCGTACAGCAGTAGCGAGACAGGATCCAAGATGCAGCACTCGAAACTATTAATAAGATCGTAGAGCCATCTTAGCGGCCCCTCTTCAGGACGCCGATGGCATTTGTCGACGACATCATGTTTGAAATGGAATTGCTCATAGTTGACACCGTGACAGAAGACACTTTGAAGAGCAAAGCAGTTCAAGCTACGTTACCGCTGCCGTCCTACTCGACAAAGCGCTCTTTTGAGGAAGAGGTCGAACCTTTTCAAATGTGTATGTTATCGACTGTGCCTGTTCTCGCAATTCGCGTGGAAGGTGCCCTGTCCCATCACTCCTCGCGAGGCAATAGATGAGACGAGGATGAAGGTCCAGAATAACAATTTGACGTGTTGTTAGATCTAAAGGTCTATGGACCCTTACTAGATCGTACGAAACGACGGCTTGGTACGACGATTCCCGCGCCACATCATGTGTATGTAGTCGAAGGATAAAGTTGAGATGGCGAGCACAACGCACACGATATCAAAAGCTTTGTCGTTTAATAGTGTATACAATTGTACCAATTGTTTGTTGCATGCATTGACAGACAGTTATACCACGAGCAAAACGATCCTAAATCTTCCTAGCACGCGGGCTTGGTCGACGCGATCGCATCCTTGATCACGATGTTCTGCGCCTTGAGAATGTCAAACACCTTGTTGATCTTGATACCGGCGTTGTCGCCGTCGGGGCACCCGCCGCAGTTGTGAAGACCGACAACGACATTCTCGTCGGTCGAAATCACGGGCGAGCCCGAGTTGCCGCCCTGCGTATCAAGGCGGTACGCAAACTCGTCGGCTTGGCAGCGCGACTGGAAGCTCGTGTTCGTCACGGTGCCGGGGCCGTCGAGCGTCGAAACGGCAAAGCGCTTGGGCCACCCGGCCGCGTGGCCAAGAATGTGGATCGTCTCGTTGAGCTTGGGGCCGTCGAGGCGCACTTGGAGGTAGCCGTACGTGGTCAAATCGACACCGTCCTTGACGTTGAGCTTGACGAGCGTAAAGTCCGAGGACGGGCTCGTGGCCA